>NW_015112939.1:255846-330023 GCF_001443285.1 Poecilia latipinna | reverse complement strand
GTTTTTTTTAAAAAAAAAAATTGGGTTTGCCTTTAAAAGGAGGTGTTTTCTTTTTTTTTCTTGTTTTTTTTTTTTTTTTTTTTTTTTAGGAGGGCCCGAGACGGTTTCTGTTCGGTTAACATGAAGGTTGAATGAATGTGTGGACAGCTACGCTATTCCCCATCAGTGTTCTCCACCCACGACTTCCTATTTTATGGTAACAGAAATTTACCCCACATCGTAGTTTTATACTAAGATCGATCGGGAATGTATGTAATTAAATAAAATTGACTACATCTCTTGGATTGCATTTGAGAAATACCTTGAGACAACATCTGTTGCGCATATCTTTCCCATTTTCAAGGTTTGTCCAGTTGCTTATGCTTTGCTTGGAAATGTGTTACTGCCCAGCGAGGCGTCAATAGGAGAAAAATATTTTTTCACTCTAAAGCTGCAACTCACAGGAGTCTGTAAAACCACAAAGAGACTTTGAAAAATACCTTGTATCGTCCTTTTAAAAAAGGCTTTGCAGGCCTCACAAGAGGCGACGCCGTAGTGGTACCCTGAGGCAATGTCGCCACACACCAGGCAAAGCCTCTTGGGAATGGCATTGAGCATGTACTCGCACTTAATTGGCGAGTCGTCCGCCATGCTGCCGGAGCACTCCTCATAACGGCGTAAGCACGCACTGCCGCCACCAAGCATGCCCGGGTTGAACATTGGAGGCGAGTCTAAGATGTGGGAGCGCCCGCCACTGCCGTTAATGTAGCCGCCACTGGCGTCTGAGTTGCCGCTGGGACTGTGATGGCTGCCGGTGTCTACGAGTGAGGAGGACGGACTGGAGGGCTCAGTTTTGACGTAGGAACCACAGCTGGAGGGTAGATGTCGGTCGTCAGTGGGCATTCTGGTCAGCAACCTGGAGAAACACATAGAGGGTGA
The DNA here is from genome assembly GCF_001443285.1 of Poecilia latipinna. Classification (NCBI taxonomy): domain Eukaryota; kingdom Metazoa; phylum Chordata; class Actinopteri; order Cyprinodontiformes; family Poeciliidae; genus Poecilia; species Poecilia latipinna. Next base: position 329,105 of record NW_015112939.1, on the reverse strand, counting down.
CACTTGTATGGGTACATACAGTTTGATTTATCAGGTAATTTTCTGCTCAAATAGTCTTAGAATAAAACAACTACTTTTTTAAGGTTATGTATAAATACCAATGTGATCTTTTCTGAAGAGATATACGATGTGTATCACTAAACTGCAGTAGAAAAAAAAAAATCTCTCCCTGGCTTTTAACCATCATCAGTCCATCATTCTGTGAGAAATTCATCAGCTGGTTCATCTGAGTTTGATAGATTACGTTACACAACCATTAATGTGCTGGAATGCCAAGCAGAACACCGACAGAGCCCATTCCTCTCAGGCAAAATAGTAACTAACGACCATGTCAACAGATGCTCCATACATCTTGAAAACAATGCCTACAACTGGCCGTCTGCCAGAAGCAAATGAATGAATGAACGAATGAATGAAAGCTTAGAAGGCTGTTAATGGACAGAGAGGTGTTACACTCAGCATTTGGGGGATTGTGGGTAATAGATGACCAAATCAATAGTCCTGGTTATTTTGCCAGCGGATGATGGTGCCAGATTACTGCTGCCTCGGTTGGAAGCACTGACCTGGGAAAACATTTTTGTTTTTCATCTTATTCAGGGTTCCTGAAAGTCTTAATTTAAAATGTTAAATGATATATTTAAGCCTTAAAAGCCCTTAAATATGTCAAGATGTTTCAACCTATGTCCTAAATTACGTAGCTACGTCCTAAATTTATTTGACTGCTCATTTATGGCTTTTTACTCTTCTTAATTTTTTGGCAGGCATTTATATTATCCAATCCATTGTTATTCTACTCAAGGATTTTGTCTGTTATTGTTTTGACAAAACAAGGCTCAGGACATAAAACAACTCTTTGGGGACAGCTATATTTTTTTCTGTGAAAGAAAATATATTATTTTAGTTTATTTAGGAACTTAAAACTCAAATATTCGAGCTATTTTATTCATTACCAGCTTTTTCTCTGCATGAAAATATAGAATAAACAAGACTTGGCTTTAAAACAATGCTTTCAATACTTGAATAAGATCTGACATCAATGACATATTGAGTTAACCACTCCAGAGCCAAAATCACCATTAAGATGAAAAAGTTAAATTTTCTGTGCTTTTTAACCTATTTAGTAAGGTAAAGGTGTGTGTTCACTGCAGGAACCTTTAAGAGGAGACCCTTTAGCTACGTCATTTCCTCTGCGGGAACCAGAGGCATTTTGGTCACCAGAGCTGACCATAGTACCTGCGTGTACCCCCTAAACTCCCCTGGCAGGAAGGGAGACTTACCCTGAGTTATAGATGAAGTTTTGTGGTGGAAGGATGCTAAACATTTCATACGAGTGAAATGTTCTCAACATTTTGTGTCCATTCTCTCTCTCAGTTTACGACAAAAATGATTGGCATTAATTCGCAAACGCACATGAGAAGTTGAGATCTGAGCTTAATTGCCATAGCGTTACATTCAAATGCATTTAGAAATAAATTCGACCTATTGGAAGGATGAATTAAATCGATTAAATGAAGTGCAGACTTCCTCTTTCTCTACGAGAGGGTACACACTCTGGTCAAAGTAACAACAGCAGATGATCATGAGTTATGAACTGATTGTAAGCAGAAGCGGACATGCTGCAGTTTCTGCAATTTCTGCTTATCACGGCTAATGCACCTTTGGGACATGTAACACAGGTTTTGAGCCATAAAAATCAATGGATTGTTTTAAACTGCAACTGGCTGAAGCAAAAACAAATCTGTGAACCAACCCACTTTGCTGTGACTGGATATTTTTAACATGCATCTCCTGTCATTGGTTATTCGTTATAGTTACTCTGAATTTGCACGTGTGGACTTCTGTAGTTCTATTTTGTTGTAATTTGCATAAAACAACAGATGCATTGTTTTACCATGTAACATTGTTTCATGTGCTATTCTTGATTGAACATATTTAACTGATTAACCTTGGAATCAAAAGCAATTTTAATTCTGTTTGAGAATATTACTGCAGTGAAGCATTCACACCATTTCTTGCGATCACAGCTTCAGGTCACCTCAAAGGTGAATAAACATGAACTTAATTTCTGCATCAGCGAAATTAATTTACAGTTAAAAAATATTTTTAATAAGGTAAGAAGAAACTATGGAAGATTTGAATGTGACTGTGGCAGAACAACTAGTTATAGTTCAACTGCTAAAATAATTTTATTTACTGGAACTTCTGGAGTCAGTGCAGTTTATTTAAGCTGTTGTAATCATACTTATCATCAAAATTTTGAGTGTTTTGTATTTAGCATTTAAACTGTAACTGACCTGCAGCAATCTAAAGTTAATGCTATTTTGGCCTGATTTATTTTTTTTCAATCACATTATGGACTCAGTTATTTAAAAGAAACTCAAAGAGATGAAAATGAATTGTGTAAAAATAATAAACATAACTATGACTAATACTTAAAGTTTACATCAATAAAGAAATTAAAAAAGAAATTGTAATTTTAATTTAAAATGACAAAGTCTGTCAGTGTATGTGTACAGAATATTCGGTTATAAAATTAGGCCTGAGCTGGAGTTTGACTCTGTCCATGTTTTTATTGCCACATTAAAAATGTCAGCTGGACAGTATACCAAATCACAGTGATCACTTCAATATAGTTGAGTCCTAGAATTGTGATGGCAAAATGTTTACTGGATGCAACACTTAACAGATTGTTATAGGGTTTTTGAATTATATTGTATATTTGGACGTTTGAGTAAACTTTCCCTGTCCTTGATCGTAACACCTGACAAAGATTTATTTGACAAGACTGATGAAAATGTGGCTCAGACTTCAAGAATATCAGGGTCCTTCTTTAAAGAGCAATGCACTTTTAGAAATGTTGCTGTTTCTTAAAAGCTGCTTAGAAAGGACCGTTGCATAAATCATTTTGGTCATTTAAACGTGGACAAGTCTTAAAAATCTTGATGCCAATGTCTGGCCGCCTTCTGCAATTTACATGTAAGACAATATAGAGGGACCAAACAGACTCTAGGCAATGCTCCCACATCCTGCTTAATCAACAACTGATCGCCACCAATATCATAATTGCAACATTCAGCAGTTGCGTATTTTCCTTCATCCTTACAAAAACTCTCATTTGGCTAAGGCAAGGTATATTCTTTTGGTTTCTCTTTTTTTATTTTTCCTAAGTGCTCTTGAGGGTTGCCCCCTGTTTTAGATCTGGTGCTAATGGTAAGGGATGTCCTTTTCCTCTTTGCATTAAGTCACTAAGTCTTCGGGCTCTGACAGCATAGAACTTCTCTTAAGTGCTAACGCACAGAGGATGGAAAGAGGGATGAAGATAGCCTCCCTCCCCTCAAGCCCGGATCGGATCTATTGATTCCTCCGCTTCCTTCCTGTTTAAGATGAGGCATGAGAAAATAACCCCCCCTCTTACGGATCCCAGACGTTCCTTATGCATTTTTAATTAGTCAGGACTGTTAACATAGTGCGAGATGGAGCGATACAACATTTCGTCTTCAACATGAGGCCATTGTGGTTTATAAAAAATTCACAGCGCTCGTGTTAAATCTTGTTGAAAATCAGCATGTGCTTACAGTCAGTTTGGAGGGCAGATTTTTTTTCCGTCAGAGGGAGGTGCAGAAAGCGGCGTGGTAACAGTTAATACATCATCACAGCTAGATATGGGGGGGAATCCCTATGGAATAGTACATTGTGGCGTTGGTAAAAAGTAGTTCATTCCACACTTAGCACACAGCAACGCTGGGGAGATGTTTTTTGTTACGTTTAATGGAAATTTCTAATGGGTCCTTTCAGATCTGTCCAAATGAAATAATGGCACAAACCACCGATTCGCACAGACAGAAATAGGTACGTAGTTTCATAATTTGGTTTTCTTCCCCTTATTATAAAGAGACATGGAGTTCTTAAAGTGTAGGCTGACCCTCCTCGTTGTGTCCCTTGGCAAAACACACACACACTATCTCAAACGCCTTGCACCTAATATCTAATAGGTTAGTGTGTGCTCCGCTGCGCAGAAAAATGGTACAAACAGAGCAGACAAGCAGGACTCATCAGACAGACGTGAAGGTCACCTGCCTTCTCTGTTCTGCTGCTGTGAGACGGTCCCACTGTGGACGCAGCAGACACGGGTTTCCGTCTGTCCATCACACGGCAAGAATGAGACTTCACTACTTACAGAAAACCACTGAGCCGTCCAGACGGCTTAAAGTTAGCAACACGAGTCAGCTGTGATTTCTTTATCCAGCCTGAAAATGCCTCGGCGGAGCACTTTACAAAAAACTCTAATGTTTGCATATGTCAATTATAACCCAATCTAATTCTGCAACTGTCGATAATAAATTTACATCCAGAACCAAAACATGCATGTTTGAAAGAATCCTCAGCATGCCTTTATTGTAGGTATCCTAATCTTACATTTCCTCACCAAGGGAACGCATGAGTGTTAAACTTGGGGTTAAGCTTGTTGCAAGCAGTGCAGCGTAAATCTCTGTGCAGAACATACAGCCAAACATGGAAGAACACAGAAGGACAGAAGCAAGGAGCCATGCATGAAATTAGTTCATTAATCTTTCCATGATAGGCCGTCCTTGTTTGGGGCAAACTCTATCAGCTTTAAACTGAGTGGCCCGAACCACAAAACACATAGATTACGCCGTTAGTCCATGGTATCAGTGTGTCCGGGAAATGAATGGTCACGCGTGGCGAAAGGCGGGAAGGGTGGCTGTGCATGTCGTCCGGGGAGTTAAGCAGGAGCAACAACACACAAGGGGTGATGCGGGTATTCGCATCATAAATCAAGGTCATCAAAAAAATACATATAGGCGCTCACACATAAAAGTAAAAAGGTCATGAATGGGAGAGAAAATATTTTCTTGTCTTTACCAAACAGTCTAAATCTCCTTTAACAGAGGAAAAAGATATCATCGAATAAAACACAATTTTATTTATAATATAAATTACATAGGTATGAGCTTGGACTATTACAGAATAAACCATTTAGCTAAAGTGAAAGGATCAAATTTATAGTTATTGATAAGAAGCACAGAATTATATCCATAAGACGCCAAGATCAGTCAGAAAAACGGAATCAGAATTACAATTTAGCTCAAAGTATTCACACCCCTTGCAGTTTTACATTTACAATTATGTTCATCTAATCAATAAGTTTCTCTCTGAAGGAAATGAGATAAACCTTTCTCTAAATATAATAAAGTAATGTAAAAGAAATATATTTAAAAAAATCTGTTTCATTTACATCATACCATATAGCGGCATGTCAAAAGATAGTTGGACATTTTTTGATGAGCCATCAAACCTTTTATATAATTGCTGACCTGCTTTTATTGCATTTTTTTGACCAGGCATACGTTTTTGTGACATTTATGGTTGAATTTTTAGCTTCCTCCACAGATGACTGGGCCACACCAAAACGTTTACGTTATTTTCAGTTAGAAAAAGACATGTTGGTAAATAAAGCAGAAACTTTCAACCTAAATCTGCCAGAGGTAGGATTTTTTATTTTATTTTTATTTTTGGGGGGTTTAACCGTACACCTAATAATTGAAAAACCAAATGTTCTGCTAAAAAGAAATGGTTTTAGCAAATATGGAGACTCTGTGTGTCTCCATATTTGAACTTGAGAATGAGAGCTTGTATCAAATCGGAGACAGTAAGCCAGTGAAGGAAGTGACAAAATGGTTTGATGCTTTTGTGTTTTCACTCTCATCAGGATTCTTGCTGCAGAGTTTTGCTTGTATTGGAGTTTCACAATGAGTGTGTTGCAGCAGCCGGGAGGCAAAGCTGTGGATGGATGTGGTTTCCTAAACTTAGGTTATGCATACTACATTTAATTGTATTTAAATTTAACATTACTATAAAAAGAAAGTGTAACTTTGTAAGATTTTTTGAAAATTTTAGCATATTTTTCTGAATTTTTCATTTTCGTTTAATGCAGGAGACCTTCGTGGAGTCTGTTGTTTATGATTTTCATTACTTTAAGCTGTTGAGAAGTTATTTTATGTTTTTTTTTTTTCATCTTAAACCCTGTACTATTTATTTACAGTGACTGTGTTAAAGGCTGTACTGAATGAGCACCTTTCTTTATTTAAGCTCTGCTCCTCAGTGTCTATTTTTATGCTTTCAGAGGGAAAATATTTGCTTGCTACTTTGACGCGAGTCTTTTTTCCAGCACAACTTTACGCCAAGAAAAGTTTTCCTGTCGGGAAAATGAAGGTGCTGAATCTCTCATTCTGACATTTTTGGGGAGCTAAAATTGTTTCATGTTTTTGCACTTTTGAACAAAACAAAAGGCAAATATTTATTTATAAGGAAAATACATCCCTGGATCTTCGTAGTGTATTGTATTTACACCTGGAAGTGCATGGAGAGTTGGTAAATTTGAAGGTGTTATTTATTATTGTTCTGTTCACTAATATTTTCACTTCTATTTGTTGGAAAATTTCTGAATACGTCCATCAAGTCTTCATATATCAGAAGGAAAAATACAGATTTATTTAAAGCACATTTATTTGTACCAATTTTACAAGAACTACTTTCCTTACTTTTTCACTCTGATTTTTCCCCCCCTAATTAACAATACAATTCTCACTCTCTTCTTTACCAGACAGCAATGGAAACCTCATTTAAGCTATAATCATGATGATTCTTCCATTAACAGCCCACCTGGGCAAACTCTTTTTTCTTTTTTCCTGTCGCTCTACAAACAATCAAACACAACACACACCCTGACAGCAAGAAAAGCATAAAACAGCAAACATGCTTTATTAGAAACATTAGGGACTGAAATCAGAGAAAGATAATATTTTTCTGCTAATAGAGAATTTCAGTCTTCTTTTCCTAAGGGCTAATATAAATAACAGAGAGGAAAGAGTTTTAAATTCAACAGAAAATAAGAGAATTACAAAATGACTCCTGAAATATGCATCAATCTAATCTAATCATCATGTGAGTTTTGTTGAAGTCTAAAGAATTGTTGTAAAGTGCATGTTTGATGCATTTATAGAGTAAAAATAGTGGAAGTTTTTAGTTTTCATACAGGCAATGAGTAGGAATTTTATTTTCACGATTTGACCTGGAGATTAAAGGAAAAGTGATCTTGGACCAATTAATTACAAACAAATACTGTTAAGATCTAAATTTTAAATGTTAATTTGATCTAGATAAATACTTAAAAAACACCAATACACTTCAAAATTCATTAAAACATTAGTCACCTGCAGAGTGTATTTCCATACAATTCTTGTATACAACATGGGAATGGGCTATTCTTATTGTCTGGACTTGTAACTAAGCTGTTGAATATTTGTTTGAGGCACAGTTGCCACATTGTATCCATTTGTTTTGCCATGTGCACCTTCACGCCCCCAGGGCTATGCTGCCCTGGGTAGAAACCTGTCACAACATGGAGCTGCACAGATTGACTTGCTAGAATAAAAGAAAAAAAAAAAAGGACCTTTAAGTTTCGGTCTAATTCTCTCACTTTCAAAGTTACTATTTTCCTTCCAAGTTCCTAAGTCCCAGCGGTAGGTTTATACCGCATTAGTGTACTTTGTTTAATTTTCTGCGTCCCCAACGCAAACACTCACATGCACGAACACGTAGTGCACAGAACTTCCAGCATATGGCCTCCTCAATGTCACAGCCACGAGGAGAGATTGCATAGATTTCCCACATGGATGATGTCTCCTTACCTGGAGTATCAACCCCCCATCTACATACACATCCAACCACCTCGAGGAAATTGCTCTCTCTGCAAAGTCAAACACACCCCTAACTGCCTTTTAAAAAGAGACAGAAGACAGAGGTTGCAGGGGTGGCGGTGGAGGGAGGGGGGGCAAGGGGGAATAAACGACCAGAGACTTAAGCCGTCATTGGGAATCAGAGGAGGACTCATGTGGGACAGTTACGATATTGATTTCATAAATAAACAGAGATGGCCATCGATCCTAATGTTATTTTGCATTTCAATTACTGCCCAGAAACATAACCTTCAAACGTCTGCTTCTCCACAGTAATAACATCCACTGATAATCACAACCGAGTCTTGTTTGGCACAAATTGGCTTTTCTCTCACCCCTCCTTCCCTTCCAGCTTTCCCCTTTTTCCCTTCTTCTTTTTCTTCTTCTTCTTCTTCTCAAATGTGTAAATGACACAACTTTGCATTTGCCTAATGGTATTAGGGCATGGGCTGAATTTCAAGCGTGACTCGAGCTCATACGGTAAGCGCTCCGGTCAATTGACACAATGCAAATGAAGGTGGTGAAGAGGAATTAAGTTCACAATGTGAGACCTCACAAAGCTACAATGAGGCCCATTAAATTAAACATCTCGCCTGAGTTGCGCTTCATGATTAGACAAACTGCTTCATCTCTTCTCTGTGTCTGTGTGCTAATTTCATTTGATCAATAAAACAAACTCCTTCTAAGAAGTCCTCTCTGAGCAATATTGTTCAGGTTTGCACTGGGGAGTCATTGCAAAAAAATAAAAAATAAATAAAAAATGCGTAAAAACAAAAAAGAGGTGGCGGCATCCATCTACATCCTCATGAATTCAGAGTCCTTGACAAGCTGCCTAAAGGATATATCTATATCAGGGGTGGGTCATGACATGTAATGAAGTTATTTTGCCTCTCATACCATCACTGTGAACCAATAGAGCTTGGCTGTAGCCGCATGTTGAGCCATTAATAAACAAGCTGGCTGTGAAGAAAATACAGCACAAAGATTAAAAGGATTTTTATTATTATTATTATTATTATTATTATTATTATTTAAATTCTGGCCTTTTCTTTTCTGAATTCATGAAAATTAAATGCCGATTGATGGCAGCAGGAAGCGTTCAGATCATTTTTGTCCACACACGGTGAGCGCAGTAGAGTCACCCTGTCCTCCATCCTAATTAGTTTTACTTTGAAATTAACTTTAATTTCCTTTTTTTTTTCATGGTATACCTACATTTTCAGTAGTTGTTATAAGCTTTATTAAAAATGCAGAAATACAATTTGGCTTTGGTTATTTATTTTTTAATTTTTTTGCATTTCTTTCAAGGTTATTATTTCTATGTTAAAAGAGAGACTTCACCGTGTTTCTGCATTAGGGCTCAAAACTGCACTGTAAAGCATTTGGTTATAGAGAAGTGAGTTAAAACCTTAACCATTCTCTGAAGAGATGAATCACATTCAAAGACACTTCATCGTATAGTTTCCTCTTTACATTTACTTTTAATTGAAGAAAAAAATAACAACAGAAAAATCACTTCTTGTGTACCTGTCTTTATTTTTGCCTGATTTTAAGTCCAACCTTGTTCATAAAGGTAAATTCATATGTTTTCATTTTACTGACATGCATGTTCTGACTTAAAGTGATATTCTGAGTAGCTCAGTCAAACTCCTGACTTGATTCTGAGAAAAAAAAATAAAATCTGGGGAGGGAACTAAAGTTTAGGGTGATGGTTAAGAGGCCTTCTGACCACAGAAACTTGAAGATAAATCACCAAAGTCTCAGTAGAAACTTGAAAAAAAGATGGCCAGTGTTTATTAGAATAGTTTGATTGCCAATAAATCTTGACTTCTTGGTTGAATGAAAATTATTTTACTCTTTTAACTGTCAGCAGTATGAATATTTTTGGGCTTAACTTTTCAGGTAACATTAAAGCAAAGCCGCTAAGCTGTTACACAGCTTCCTGCATCAAGAGGTTAAAATGCAGACTTGTTGTTTAGATTGTTCTAACATTGCTGCTAGGGATTTTTTAGTTATATATATATATATATAATTATTGCAGAGAAAAAGTACTTATGAAATGGTAAAAGATGCTCTAATATCCATAATTATTTTCTATGATCATCAGCCATGAATTGTACCAATAAGACTAATTTTTCCATCTCTTTCATCTTGGCAACCCAGTGAATTCACCGTTTTCCCTCATAGCAACAATAGGAAATATTTGGCTGCAGTTTTTCATGTCAGAAAAGCAAAAGGTCACGTGTCTTGCTAATCGGGCAAGAAGAATGTGATAAAGTTGACTGAAATCCACTGTCTTAGCTTTCTTATATTGCACTAAAAGTTTACATGAATTGAAATGTTTTTTTTTTCTATTCATTCCACTTTCAGCGGGAAGAACGAACAACATTATAAATGCTTGTTTTAACAGACACTGTCAGGTGTCTTTACAGCCAAATTTAGATCAGGTCGGAGTGCGACGCTTTGGTCCATTATGTATTTGCATGCACATATTCATGTGTGTAATTGTGATCGAGTAAAGATGTTTGAACGCTTAAACATTCCAGTTTGTGAACGGAAACTGAGGTGAGACATCTGGGCCAAAAGGAAATAATGTGAGCAAGGAGAGCGGTAAAAACTGGAAGGACTGCTCTTCAGTTGAAATGAAGCTCACAAATGTCTTTTTTTTATTTTAAACAATTGAAAGTTAAAAGTTTCACATAAAATGAGCAGAAAGTGCTCAGCACTGAGGGAACGTATTGATTGTGAACTGAAACGTGAAGGGAGTTACTTCAGTTATTCCCATCAAGCTCTGATGCACTTCTTATTTGCTGTTCCACTGTTTCTGCAGAATATTTTATTTTTATCAATTAAAAAAAAAACAACAAGTTAATATAAGTTCAGTTAAGGAGCAGTGGAGGAACATGCTTGTTTAATTAGTAGAGCCTACAGTAAGCATGAAAGCTGGACCGCCATCAGAGCTCTCACCTCCGGCTACTAGGCAGGTCGTCTTACCAAAAGTTCTCGGCTGGGATTAATGGCACTCTGCAGAGCCAACCTGATCCCAGCACAGCTCTGTGTGTGTGTGTGTGTGTGTGTGTGTGTTGCCGGTCGTGCAGACTTTTTGTTTGCAAAAAGTCGAGCAGCTACACCACCTTCACACGCATACACACACAACCAGATTAAACAATAGAACATGGTCAGAGCAAATTATAAAGTATAAATAGTGTTTTTTCTCATTTATATATTTGTTCTCACTTGGAACACATGTGCAGCAATTCATATGAACTTACATTTGTTAAAATGATCAAATAAATCACAAAACAAAACTATAAAAGTCTAAAAAAAAGTTGCAACTGAGCAGTTTTGTTAATATTGTGAGTGCAAAAGTTTATCTTCCCTTCCTTGAGTAAACTACACTTTACATGACTTTGCTGACTGAATTAAGTCCAACAGCACAGCAGAAAATATATGTTTTGCTAATGCTGTCAACAGTTTATTGTTTTTAAAAACATTTTTAAGTCCTAGAATGACAATGACAGTGTTTAGATGTACACTGATCATACTTTACTGCAAAGTAAATCAGCAAAAGCACCAAATATTCAACTTTTAAAAAATGAATCCAATGAAATTTCTCCGAAACAAGCAGCTCTTTGTGAATGAAATAACACTTGGTCATTTTTAGGTGGCATGTTCCATCTTAGTATGATTAGAATAATAGAAACAATTGTAAGTCAATTTTAGAGCCAAAAAATATCGTTTTGATTTTTCTTTTTTTTTTTTTTTATGCTGAAAAAGCTTGTCTCTGTGTGTAACAACATTAAATACTTAAGACAGTTTCAAATAGGAAACATGCTGTCTGATGTGATTAGTTTTAAATTGAATGCAGAAGTGAGCAGCAGGTTTAAACTTACATTATCTCTATATTTTTTATGAAGGTTATTTAATTCAGGATGTTCTATAAATCCTAAACAACACAAAACCGTCAATCCTGGCTTTTTTATCAGAGCAGCCAAAAAAAAAAAAAGAAAAAGAAAAAGTCCTGCAGAAACTTTTCTAGGTTTTCCAAACTTATAGTTAGTTTTAACTGTCTGTCCCTCAAGCTTATGTACAGCCACCAGACTACATGTTTACACTGTAAAATTATATTCAATAAATGCTCTGAAATGTTGCATCCTGAAGCCGAGCTGGACCGTTCTGGTGCAGCCGTGCATCCTGGACTCCCTGCAGGCTTTGCTGCTGTAGCTGGGATTTCTGACATCAGATGTCCCATGCAGAGACGTCCTCCTCTGTCGGAATGCTTACTTTAGGTACCAAGTTTCTTTTCTTTTTTTTTTCCCTTCTGTCTTGTAAGTGACAGTTTTGATGTTTACATTGTTGAAAAGTACTGACACAAAGAGCAAAGGACAGAAAGATGAGTAAAGAGGAACACTCACTGGTTGTGGTAGCAGAGGGGATCTGGGATGCACAGTTCAGAAACATCCATCAGTCCACATTAAGCATTCCAGGTGTTGCAGTAAAAAAAAAAAACAACAAAAAACAAAAAAAAAAAAAAAAAAAATGAATAAAAAAAAACAGGACGAACAGCTGGAGAAAAGCTGGAAGAGGAGATCAACTCCTCATATTGTCACAAATTAGGGTCTCGCCTCGCTCCTTTCTCCAACTCTCTCAAAGTAGCAAATGAAAAAGGAAATAAACCTTCTTCCTTGGGTCACACAAAACTCCAGTCTGAGCAAGTGCTGAGCGTTCAAGATTGCTGAAAAGGAGGAAAAAAAAGTGAAGAAAAACAGGAAAAAAGCAAATGCAAAGAAAGGAGAGGGAACAGGGACTCAAGGAGGAGAGACGGATGGAGAGACAGAGAGAATAAAAAGATGAAGAGACAGATGGATGGAGAGCAGCAGCAGCAGAGAGAGAAGAAAGCGTGCTCTCTGGCTGAGTAAAGTGAGTGAAGCGACTGGGTCTCCATTGAAGACGATGGGGCTCTTTAAGACGGGGAAGGAGTGGTTGGGGTGCGCAGAGCTGAGGGTTATTGGTCGGTTTGGGGAAGGATGTCCTGGAAGCGGCCAATGGGAGTGAACGATTACAGGACTGAGAAGGGCTAGTGGACAACCAGTCTGTGTCCATTCACAAGGGAGCAAAACATGGGCAGACCCCCTTAAAATAGATAGATAGATAGATAGATAGATAGATAGATAGATAGATAGATAGATAGATAGATAGATAGATAGATAGATAGATAGATTTCAGTGTTTACACATTGCAGGGATAAGCATGTTCACTGAGGCTGACTTACAGGTCTGTTTACTCGGCTTTCGAGGGCTCAGAGTCAGCTTATAGAGTTAAACTGTTCCCTTTAGTCTTTTATCCTCTCCACCACCGGTCTGGCTTTTCCACCGCCTGCCCTCGTTTGAAGCAGCAACAGCTGCTTCCCACGGCACTTCTGCGATCTGTGCAGGGGTGAACGATCCGCCAAGCCTGCAAGAGGCAGGATTCCCAAATAAATAGTGATAACAGCCTCTGAGAAGCTGACAGCACAGAAGTTTGAGTGGATGTTTACGGCGGCTGTGTGGCGCGGCGGCCATCAGAGGGAAGCCAAAGCTCCGTGGCCCAATCCTCCCAACCCACTTCATCAACCCACATTTTCCTGATCGATGCAAAACCCATCATACGCTCTTATTGATTACGGTGTGCCTGTGTCACCAGAAGCCTGAGGACAGACTCTGTTTCCCTTCAGTCTTTTAAATAATAATAAAAAAAACTAATAAAAAAAGGGAATTATGAATTTGAATGTTTTCTTTTCATGTCACTCCGTATCAGAGTCACTGGACCAAAGGGCGATTGCTTTAATGACAGAACCGTGCAGTCTGAAATAAAACATGATCAATATTTTGACATTCAGTGTACTTTCCTGCAGTAGAAAACGCAAAATATTCCTGCTGATCTGATTAAGACATCCAGACGTAATCAATACAGGAGATGTGTTTATGTTTTTAATGAGGCAGAGGAAACAGGACTGATGTTCAGTGGACATGTATGGCTTCAGATCAGGACTGGACAAAGGAGCAGATCTCGTTTAAATGAGTTTGTATGCCGTTTCCTAGATTAAACTATATGCACACTTATCTACAGCCTGAAAAGCTGAACTCCTCTTTATCTGAACTATAACTTATTGATGGGAATTGACTTAGAAGATTTAGAAATTCACTGACCAAAAAAAGAAGTGAATAAAAAGTTAAATAAAAATAAAAAAATGATATGCATTGGCCTGAACAAATAAACGATGTTTGCTTACAGTATAAAAATAAGCAACAACTACTATAGTAATACATTTAACAGCCTTCCTTTTTGCACATTTGTGTATGTTTTTCTTATTTTTATTTGCTCCCCTCTCCTTCCGGCTCACCACATTGATTTCCGTATGTCTGTGAGATGTTGCTTGATATTTTACAGTAAATTCGCTGAGCCTAAAATGCACCTATCATTTGAAGAAACAGTCAAATCTGCATGTAAGCAGTTTTTGCTGCGTTGGACAGCAACCGGTGTGTGCATGTGGAGTTTGTAGTTTGCTCTCATTTCTCTGTTTCTCATTGTCAGCTAAGTATTCCCTCGATCTCCGGTGTCTCCCAGTGCCTAGAACGTAGTCTTAATTTAGCAGAAAACAGCTGAACAAAGGAATTTAATAAATGTAAAGTACAATGGGAACCTTTGAGAAACTAAACTAGGTCAGACGGCGATGAGATTTTACAGCCTGTTGAATCAAAAGCTTGGTGTAAAGTGCAACAATCAATAAGTAGTAAATACATAAAATGTTGGAGTCAGGAATATCATCTCCTGCTGCGTTGCTTTTATGTAATTGAGTTTCTCAAACAAGAAAAAGATTTTTTTTTCTTCCTTGTGACTGCAGAAATGTTTAAAACAGATGCACCTTCTTTGTTTTCCTACATATTATTTAAAAAGTTAATTTAAACTAATACAAATCTATAGCTCAACAGTAAATTAAAGCAAATATCTGGGTCCTAAAATAATTTCTTACATCTTTATTACTTAGTTGCGACAAATGGTCAAGATAAACAAATAGAAAAAATATGCCACTTGGAGCACAAGCCTGACAATATATATTACGGAGAATAAGCTGCCAAAAAAATGATTTTAAAAGTCCAGCTCCACCTCTGCGACCCGTTAAATCAACAAACTCTTGTCGAGCCTTTATCAAGGTAACACAAGTGGCACAGAAACATGATTTACACACTTTGCTCTCGCTGCCACACACTTGTTTGGCTCGTCTGCCGGAGGAGTGTGGAGAGGGATAATTGCTATAGCCACAGGGCTCCATTAATCAGCTGGGTGCAATTGTTGGGGTTTTGTTACATTCCACCCCACCTCTCTCTCTCTCTCTCTCTCTCTCTCTCTCTCTCTTTCTCTCTGCTGGGCTATTCCGTATAGCGAAGCCACCAGAACAGGAGCTGGAGCAGCCTGTGTGGAGGACCGCTGCAAACTCACGCTGGGTTAATAAATGCTATTAGCCTCTATCTCTTGCCTCTTAATTTCTCATTTCACCAAGGAGCGTTAAAACACAGCTACAAGAGCAGCAGAGTTAATCAGAGGACGGTGGCAAGGCTGGGATGTCTTGATTGAGAGAGCTGGATTCACACAAAGAGGCAGAGGAGCTGGTGCTCACACCTCTGGTCATATTTGTGGACATGTTCTTTTGTGCAACGCTGCATCACTGGGGTCAAATATCACTCCATATTTTATCAATAAGTACAGCTAAATATATTGTGTTGCATCTTTTACAGTTTTAAAACATGGACTCAGATTTTCAGACATTTATTTTAGTCTCATAAAACAAGATCTTAGGTACTTTTGATAATACGATTTAAAATATATTGTGTTGTACCACAATTGCCGGTCTTGTCTCCACATTGTCCGCTTTCGGTTCTGTTAAATGTAGTCACCAAATGCTGCTCATACTGTATATTTTTTATTATTTTTAAGGTATTTCTCTAACCTTAAGCCTCTGAAAGTCATAACGCTGATTCTGACATAAACAGCAAGCTGTTTACAGCTTTATGATGCTTCTGCGTACGTAGCACGGGTTGCTGCTGCTTCGAGCGCCGCAGAGAAAACAGGTTGTCCAGTGTGAAAGGTGCAGCTTTCTCCAGATGTGTTTAGCATCAGGCACAACTCAGCCAAAAATTAAGTAGATATTGATGACGGGGCGGTGCAGTGCTCATGAAACATTAATAAAGAATAGTTTGTCATACTTCTATGGATGCTGAATGTAAGAAAAACATAGCAATGTGATATTTTTAAGGCTTTTAAAGACTTAATTTTCGATTAAAAGTGTTCAAAACTGCCATTTGGCTTGCTTGTGTAACTCACAATCGGTTGGGCTTTGAGCTTGGTTTGCTTATGTTGTTCCATCTCATGTTTCATTTATTTCTGTCTCCTGATGTCTGATGTTACTTTTCCCTCAGTGCCGGTTTTCAACCCCCTACACCTGTTTTCCAGCTGCTCATTTACTCACCTGTATTGCATCATGTAATCAGTATAGAGAAGCATAAATGCTTGTCAGGTTCAAAACGTCAGAGTCTCCTGCTGTTCTGACTCTGGTTTCATGGCTGGTCCTGTCAAAAATAAGAAAAGAAAAATGCAAAAATACAAAATTTGCAAATATAAAGATGTTTGAATTGTTTTAATGTACCTCTGGAAATATGAATTAGGCACTCCACCATCACAAGCAAGTACTGCTAATGGCTTCAAAAAATGTTAGCTTTTTTTTTATATCTAAAAATGTAGCGATAATATTTAGCTTGCTTTTAAAAGCATACAAATCAAAAAAAGGGGAGAATTGTTTTCTTAAGAAATGGGCAGTAAATGAGTTAAGTTCATGTCTCAAAGAATCAAAAATCTAATTTCCTTCTCTATTAATTCAGATAAAATAAAAACTTCAACATGTAGTTGGCAGGTTTTATCCAGCTTTTTACATGTGACAATGCAAACTGTCAGGTGTATCACCCTTCTTTCCCCGTCAACTGTCGGAAAAGTTGCCATAGAAAATGTTCTGTAGATTTTTATGTTCATCTATTAATAATCCCAGTGAAGCCCAATGTAAAGGTGCTCATCACAACGTCAAACAATCAGTTTATGACAAGATTGAGTTCCCTTCTTATTGTATTTTGCATGGTTCATCCTGTAAAAAAAAAATCAGCTGAATATTAATTACGGTGCTTTAAAAAAAAAAAAAAAAAAAAAAAAAAACTGCTTTAAAAAATTCCCAAACATGCACAGATGCAAAGCACCACTAAAATCTGATCTTCTGGAGCGAGCTGTTGTATTCCAGACTTGGCTCCCACAAGATCTGGGGATGACTTTCATTTAGCCTCACCTCTCCATCCAGCCGGGGTCACCCCTGTTGGTATAGCAAGCACAGCAGTCACATTGCTCCACCATGCGCACAGATTGCTTACTAGAGCCGCCTGGAACCTTTCATATTTCCCAGTCAGCATTTTTTGCAGGATAATTTTGGCAGCCTTTAAGGATATCGCTGCCTTAATAGAGGATAAAAATAAACGGGTGGTGGAAGGGCTATATCAGGCTTTATAATCTTGTATTCTACACTGTGAGGAGCTAAACGTCTGGCTGTGGCTCCCTTCAATGGGATTAAACTTTTCCCCCAGCTGATTCTGAACGAGGACCACTTGTCCTATTTTTATTTTTTTTTTAAACAAGAGTGTTTGAGTTGAGAATATTTAAAAAGTGGTATTGATTAAAATAGGAATATATATCTAAGAATTATTTTGGATATTAGCAAATTTGACTTTCAAATGTTTGTTTGATTCAGCTTGCATTTATGCAGGTGTAAACGTTCTGTTGTATTTTTGTCGTCATTTAGAGAAAGGGTAAAGTTAAAAAACAATTCCTGATATTTATCTTTCTATTTCATAGGTTTGCTTACTTTAAGGCAGCATCTGTCAACTATGTTGATTACGGGGGAAATAAAAGTGCAGTCCAATTTATTATTAGACATTTGTTTTATATTTCATCATGGAGAGAGGAAAAATGCTCCTCACAGTTTACTTCAACTTTGTGCAATTAATAAAATCAGAAAATCTATAAACGGATATACTGGAAAAGGTGAACTACCTGGTGAAAACTTTATCCAAGAGATTGCTATCTTATTCAGTAAATTTTTTTTAAAGAGCCATAAAATACATAATTATTGGAAGTATGAAACAAACACAAGTTATCAGCCTTATAATTCAATTTAATTTTTTAAAATCAAATCAGACAAGTCATTTTATATGCACTTTTGAAACACTCTAAAGTTGACTACAGTAACCAAAGATCCAGAGTTGGCACAGTTTGCTTTAGGGGCATCTTGATACCTAAAATAAGATTCTCTCAACAACAACAACATAAATGCTTCATGTCTCCCAACCAGGTATTTTTTTTTACCTTGTTTAACCCTTAATTAGGAAGATCAACTCCTCTCTTTTTAACTTCTAATTTGCAGCAGTGATCCACGCATACATTCATGAGTCCTCTTGGTATTAGAAAACCGTGAGGATTTCATTGCCTCAACTGACTTGCTCTCATAAACGCTTGAATCCGAACCAAACCGCTTAATTCAATTAGCGGCAATGCTTTCAAAAACCACCAGGGAGCCTGCTAATGGTGTTGGAAACTTGAAAAGTTCGAGAAAATAAGCTTGAGGAAGTTCTCACTACCTGGGAAAGAAGTCTGCTCCTTGAGGCTTTCGCATGCCGTATGATAGTAAAAGCTCCACTCTTCTGGGCCTTGTTGCGCCTTTGTGAGCTCAAATGCTGGATTTTAGTTTGTGCTCCTCCCAGGAGGGCCTGAGCTTTGCAGAAGTTAGAGGAGGGTTATGTGAAGTTCAGTGGAAGTGTTTTCACTCAGCCAACTTTTTAATAAAAGACAGGAATATGGATCGAGATATTCCACGGAAGCATGTTCGTAAGGGAGAGGACAGGGAGTTGTTGAAGAATACAGAGGTTTTGTCAAAAGTAAAAAAAAAAAAAAACAAAAAAAAAAAAAAGCATCCTGTGGGCTTTACCTTACAGAATTAAGAGAAGCAAATTTTATGCCAGAAGCTGAAGAAAAAAAAAAAAAGGTCTATGTTTAAGGCTGTGCAGTTAAACCTCTGGTCTGTAAAGGCGCCCGCCTCGAATTTGTTTCCTGCACCCTTCCCCCTTTCGTCGACATTCACCCACATTAATTCTGTAATTGTGCCTTCCTCTCATTTTCCCCCTCGTTATGCATTTAATGTTTCCAATTTGCCATCATCACAGAAAAACGCCACAAGAAGCTATAAATTCTTTTCTAATTCAAAATAATTAGGATTACACGGATCAGTGGTTTTCAATCAGCGAGATCATCGCAATGATAGATGGTAGGATAACTGGTCATTGGCGAGACATAAATATTGTGTCGTTCAATTAATCTGGTCTAATGAGGTGTCAAAGCTGCCACTCATCCATCAAATACAATTAGGAATAAACACATATGCATGGAGATGGGTAATTAATAATTAGCAAAGCAAAGAAATCAGTATTGGTTTCAGCAGCCACATCCAGAGAGCAAATTACCGCAACCCTTTCTTCGTCTGAGACAATGCCACATCAAAGGAATTTGAATCAGGTTTTTATTCCTCCTTATCTCTCAGTATTCTGCGTGTATGCTATGAGAAGTGTGTTAGAAAACTGTTAAACATTTAAATAGGACGGTCCAACACAGCTAATAGTAGTAATTCTAATAATTTGAAAGCTTTTATATATTTATATAATTTAAATATATATTTAAATTATATTTAAATATAATTTAAATATTAAATTATATTTAATTACAAATATAATGGAAAACTATACTAAAACTGCACGGACAACATGCAAATTCATAGGATGTAAAAAATATTTTCTTACATGTGAAGCTCACAAGTTACCAATTTTTAAAAAAATGAAATCATATGTAAAATATGCAAAGTCCAAACAACAACGATCATGATGAGTCGGTATTGAAAAAACACCTTGTGGTTCTGCCAAGACGTCTACAGAAAGCTTGTGAATTTTATAAGAATAAATGACTTTTACACCTGTTGTAAAGTGCATTCTTTTTATAGAAGTGCTATTATTGTTGTTATTAATAGACAAAGACCTTCTCTCAACCAGAAACAAGGAAAGCATTTATTCTGGGTCGAGGGGATTAGAAATTGTCACCAACACTTTGTCTTCATATCTCTCTAAAGCCCACAAGGCTCATTGTCCTAAAAAAAAAAAAAAAAAAACACATTTTATACAGATTGGGTTTTCGCCTTACATTTTTAGAGGCCAGTGAAGCCTCTTCACAGACCTAGAGGATTGAGCTGCTGGAACAAGACCACTCAGGATGAGAGTAACATGTCAAAGGTTTAACCTGTATCTGTGACACAAACATAGAAACATCTTTGACCCAAAGTTGTTAACTTTGTGAAAAAGATCCGTCTTACTTTACGCTTCAGGAGCTCCAAAGTTGACACCTGTCAAACTCGAGTAGGGAGGCATTTTGACATTTGATTGTTACAGGTTTCACCTCCAAACCACGAGCTGGACTGGTGCTAGAGCCTAGTTTGTACTTGTTCCATAAAATAACTTGTTTGCTTTCCAACAAGCCAGAACCATTTCAGAACTACGTTACTACAAATGTGTAAATTGTAGAGTGAGCAGTCTCCTCCTGCTTTCTTTCTCTTTTTGAGAAGTTTAACCAAACAAATAATTATTTATCCCAGTATACATGTTGATATCATATGCTTACCTTAGCTTATTTACTCTGTTTTCAACAACTAGTGGTGCTTGTGAATGCTTCACAAGGGATATTTTCAGTCTTAAATAATGCAAAGAACATAAAATGGAATAAAAGGCCATCTCAGACTTGCAGAAAGTTGGTGAAAGTGACCACAAAGTTAAAGAATCTGAAAATGACAAATTGTTCCTGCTTGACTATCTTAAACCATGACAAACTGAACCAATGAGGTCAGCCAAGGGTTGTGTTGATTATAAAAGTCTATAGCGACATTTTAAACTGGGTATTGAGGGGCTGAAACTTGGTATGTACCCTTTTTTGTTCTAAAAAACAGTTGATATACTATTCATGTCTGAAATGCACAAGCTAACTTTTGTGGAGACTCATAAATGCAACGTGAAGTCAGCGAGGATGTCTTCTGGGAATGTGCGTAACAGGCCAGAGTCACTGAGATACCCTGACGGTTCAGTTCAGACGACGCAGCAGCAAAGAGGCAATTACCCGGAGGCATCGGGGCGAAAGACAGGAGGAAAATCAATACATAATTTCAGCATTTCAGAGGGTGTTTCCTTCAACTGAATCAATGTCTCAATTCACCACTGTGGGTTAGTTGTTTTTTTTGTTTTTTTTTTAGCTTAATCTGTCTTTGTCTTTCACATAATGCAACCAAAATGCAAATAAATAATGATTTACCTGTAACTCCGGCTGAGGGGTTATTTAACCGAGTGTCAGAGGATGTATGCAAATGCAGTTTGAAATTGAAACTCTTCTACATGAGCCAATAGCACCGTCATGAATTTTGACTCTTAAAAAAAAAAGAAAAAAAAAAAGAAAAACTCATTCTAAATTCACACGCAGACACAAACAAGGTTATACAGACACGTCTGAGTCCTTTGCATGAAACATTTGTGTAAATCCACTTTACCCGACCCTGGGTTAGGCAGCTGACGAATTTACTCAACTCCTGTTGGCATGGGAGTGAGGCGTAAGTTCATACAGAGTTTACATCTTCCCCACAATGCCACCCTGTTACACATGGGTTATGGAGGTGTTCAGATAAACGACCTCAACTTGCTCTGGACCAGGATACCATGGCTGAGTGACAGGCGCCAGACACAAAAAATGGAACAAATCAATAGCGTCGTCTCTTATCTCGAAGACGAAACCGCAGCACAACATGATAATGACCACAAACCCACTCAAGCATGGAAGCAAACCCCCCCCCCCCACACCCCTTTAGAGGCAATGTAAATGAATGTAGTTGAATATGATTGACTAACCACCTACTAAATTAGAAAAGACAGTATCACACAGCTTCCTGTCTGCTTCCGAGAGCAAATCATGATCTGCAGTGATTGTTAATCATAACCATACACCTTTTTCCATAACCTGGCAATTATTCTGCCTGCAAAAACTTTATGCATTGTCTCTTTGTAAAACAGTAAAAGACCAATTTTTGGGATTAGATATGGCTAACTTTTATGTCGAGGATTTGAATATGAAAGAACTGTGGCGGGGAGCTTGGGGCGCCCAAGGGAGTCAAACACAGACTTCCTCTAAAATGTTAATCGTTTGGCTAATTGAAGGTATGTTCTTTGTCGGCTCCGCGTTTTGGAGGGTTCCTTCAATGGACCGGCTGAGCACAAGGTAACAGGGCTCTCAGATGTTATTGGATTTGACTGCTTCTGCACAGCGGCGCCGGAGGATTTAGGCGCTTTCAAGATAAGTTACGCGGAAAACACACTCGTACCCACAGGTGTGCATGAAGTAATACACAAACCTGTAAACTCATCTATTCACACACTCTCGTACACACACTCGAGCATGTACATGCCGCCATTTGCATTTCAAAGGGCCATAATTGCCCAGGGCGGTGGCAGGGGGAGTGTGGCCTCAGGATTCCCCGAGAGTGCCTGTGAAGTTAACGAATCATGAGCGGAGACTCAACCGAAGCTCCTCTTTCATACGAGCACATTCACAACAGCATCCTCCTGAGTATGAGGCAGGTAGAGCAGCCAGAGACTGCTACACAGACAACCAATTTACTGCGCTTTGCAAAGAAAAAAGAAATAATTTTATCTGACTAAAATGTCGAGCTCACACATTAGTTGGCATTTGAGGTCTTTACTTGAAAAGTTTGACAGGTCTACATATACCGCGCTAGAGGGGAATAAAGTGGCATAAGATTTTGGGGATGGTTTTAACTTTAACTAGATGATAATACAATGATTTGAATGTGCCAACTCTGGCCTAATATCGAATTTATGACTGTTGGCTTAATTGATCTTTCTGAATGGGCCTTAGTTACGAGCGTCTGCTTGCTATGTTGATAATCCTGTATGTTTCTCTTGCCCTGTGATGGACTGACGACCTCTGCAGAGAGTTTGGATGGATGGATGAATGAATGGAGGCCATTTAAGGTGCAATCAACACACTTAAAATGTTAAAAAACCAGTTTGAGATAATCTGAGCTCAGTAACATGTTGCATTATCCTGTTGGAGGAAGCCATGAGACAATGGATGCGCCAGGCTGTGATAATTCAGTAATTCTTGGTGCTAACGTGTAGAAAGTAAACCAATAAAATAATCTGTATACAGGGACGCCATTACCACCTGCCTGAACCTTCGATACGAGGCAGGGCAGATCCATGCTTCCAGGTTGCTTGAGCCAAATTTTGAACCTTGAAATTAAATGTCTCAGCTGAAATCAAGACTCACTGTATGTTTTCCAGTCAAATGTTGTCCAGTGTGATCTTCTGGTGCTGCTTTAAGGTTTGACATGTTGTGCTAACAGACAAAATACATTCGGATAGATAAAGCTACTGTTCTTATACTGATCGCATTCATATTTCTTCCTTTCATAATGATGCGAATAACAGAAATCTCTGCAATATGAAAACTGGCTTCTGATTAGGAGATAAGATGGTCACAAGTATAGTTCAAACTTGGTGTATAATATTTTTTAAAAACTTCAGAGAACCGTCCTCTTTGCAAACAGCGTTCCCTCGTCTCTAGGAAGGCATTAGGGAAATACTAATGAAGAAAAGAGAGCAAGTCCAATACCACACACTGGCTTTGTAAAGTGAAAGGCGAGCAGTTGTGTTTCTGGATAGACTGATGGTACAGCAGAAGTGTTATTTGTCTTGTGTCGCTGACTGAGTCTTCAAGTCCACTCAGGAAGATGCGAACAAGGGACTGGCGGTCCGCTGGGGAGAAGGGTTGTAGATGTGGTGGAGGACAATCTGTCATCACTTAACCAAGCCCAGAGCTGCACCACTCACCCAATGACAACCTCACCAGATTTAAATGGGAACACTGGGCAACGCCAGAAAGGGATATGATTAAAAATATGCATGAGATGAAATGCAAATTTTTCAGCTTAATGCTGGCATTTCACACATACACAGACACACACAGCTGCATTTAGCTATAGAAAAAAAAAAGAGTGAAATAAAGCAAGTGCAACATCTGATTTAACAAAGCATGTCTTACTCTGAAGCACTCAAGTCTCCCACTTGTTTTGACACCTGCATGTTTCAGAAAATTTCACCTAAACACATTTTAGTACCTAATAAGAGCCGACATTGTGCGCTGGAGGTGAAGGACGTACGGAGGGGGCTGCCCTGTCTTACGACGCAATAAATGGCTGGGCTTCCAGTTACAGCAAAAACAAGGACTGCTTTTCAATTCCTCCTTTTTTAGCTGGATGAATGATGAACCCTGGGTAAGAGGTTTAGTGTTGTGGTATTAATATACATCAGGAGCCAGAGTGCCACTCTAAATCAGGAGGACCCGGAGCATTTGTTAGTTTGCTGACAATTAAGACTTGAAAACAAACAACTAAACGACAACCAGAAGACGATACGGTTCTGTGTAAACATATTTTGATGTGAAAATGTTTGTCTATTTTCAGCACTTTTGAGGTAACACTTTGTCGCCAGGTGTTTAAGGGAATGTCTCCACAGGTTATAATGGACAAAGAACTTCTTAAATTAAATTATAAAGTCTGTACAATTATTCCAGGTTGAGTTTAGGCCTGGATATTGCTTATTCCATTCTAACACATATTCATGTTTGGTCTAAACTTTTCTTTTGTAGTTTTGGTTATATGTTTAGGGTTGTTGTGAAGGTGAACTTTCGTTCAAATTAGCTTCTCTTCTACAACCCAGATTTGTGGAAAGCTAAACATTAAATTATAGATCTAAAAATCATAATAAAACACTTTACCTCATTTTCCTTTATTTATGTCCAATTTTCTTTACATGACAGCTGAGCAAAAGTTAATTAATCTGCTCTCAGAAGTAGGTTGAATGAAAAGAGGAAGGGAAGACTGATGATTCCGCTGAACACTCTGAACTGAATAATCAATATTGACATAAATTAAGGGCTTATCTATTAATGAAAGTCTGTGATCCACAATATAGCATCATTGCTTCAATGTGTATTTCATACACTTGGAAATTCACTTACTATCTGCTTTGTGGTTTGTAAATCACTTGTGCATTGACTTTCACTTCACATGGTTATATCTGCTACTTTTGCACATTTGGAGCGGAGGTGAAGAAATCAAGGCTGAACCGTTCAATACTATAAAAGCTTTATTATGCTTTATTGCATAAAATTACTGCACAATATTGACAACGGCACTAAAACAAACAATTTGAGAAACAAATTATGATAATGCATCATTCTGAAGCATTGCAACCTGACGAAAGCTATAATTAGGATAATAACTTACAAATTACCAATGCAGAGCTTTTACTTATTTATTGTCTGACCTGTCTCGGTAGAAAGGTGTTGGTAAAAAGACATCCCTGCAAATCCTAACAGATTAAACACAAAGAAAGCAGCAGGGTGGGAGGGAAATATGTTTGGATCAATGACGCCAGATTAATGATCAATAGGTCGCTCACACCGGCACACACCTCCTGCTAAAACCTCCAGTTGCACAGATGAAAATGGTTGGGCAGATCCTCGGTGTGATGATGATTTATGCCAGTGAGGCAGATGTGTCTAATAGAGTTACCTGAATGTCACCACCTGGATCTCTGAGAGCATTTCTAAAACATTTAGACATCAATCAAATTTTGTGCTTTGTTTCTTTTTTTTTTTTTTCTTTTATGGCAGGAATTAAGGGCTCCAGCAGCACTTGAAGAAAACGGTCGCCTCAGCATATGAAGTCATGACAGAAACTGCTGGATTTTTTTATTTTTTTTTAATTGTGAAAATGTATGAACTATAGATGAAAAAGCTGATTTTTATTTTTGTGTGTGCGTGTGTGTGTAGGTGTGTAGGTGTGTGTGTGTGTGTGTGTGTGTGTTTGGCAATGAATATCAGCTGTATGAAACGAGCAACCATGACAAGTTTTCAATGTATTTTTTCTGAATACTAAAATATGTGATGGAGAAAGGAGCCCAGTGCAATGGATCCAAAGAAAGTGCATGCAAATATAGCAAAATGCAATAAGTAAAAAAACAAAACAAACAAACAAACAAAAAAACAGATGTAACAGGGCAAGTATTCCTACTTTTTTTCCCCAAGTGTTTTAGAAGTATTAACATTCAAATCTCTTTAAATTCTGAGTGAGTACGCTTGGTTTGTTCAATTCAGATTTATAATCATATGACAGAGATGCTGCATTAAAAATGCACAATTTTCTTATGTGAATAACCTTATTTATGTAGCACCAATTCAAATCAAATGACAGCTCAAGGCACTTTATTGGACAAAAATGGTCCAGTTATTTCCATATAAATGGAAGTCCTTAACATAAATAAAAATAATCTCAATACAATTAAATCATGCTGACATACTAGATTAAATGACAAACAGTTCAGTGTGATCCTAAATGTAACACAAGACTGTTTAATTTAATTTAGAAATTGTTTGAATGTTTTCTACCTAAAGAAGCCAATTGCATTGAGTCATTGACTTGCAGCAATCCCTCCTCCTGAGTGGCTATTTAGAAAACATAAGCAAAAGAGCAACTGGCCTCCAACCATCATATTTAAACTGAAACCATCAGGCCATTGTTTCTAATCTAATGAAAAAATATAAAGCTGTTCACAAAATGTTCAACAAAATTATTTAGAACATGCGACTTCAACCTACAGGTGAGCTCAAAGCCCATGCTCACACACCCACATATTCAAATGCAACCCCCATTTCGACCTGTCAGTCACCCATGCCACTCACAGCCAAGGTCTAGTGACAACTGTTAAATCGGGGCAAGCTTTAGTCGCTGCTGTGACTAATGCTGTTAACTGCAGAGCAGCATCTCGGCCAACACCTCCTGGGCAGCTCTAATTACCCCCCAGATGAGCCCAGTTCCACCGTACACTCACAGGGTACCTAACAAGCAATCACTTCCAGGGTGAAAAGCACAAGCATGGTCACTATGTTCATGTTTTTCAAGCTGAACTCTCTTGCTCCCTGGCTAAAATCACACATTTTCATTAACAAAGGTGTGAATGCTCCGTCTCCATGCCCCACCTTAAGGTACCCCGTTGCAGCTGTATCCACCTGTCTGTCAGCTGTGGTTAAATTGGGTTAACGCACACTAAGTGTCCCATCATTAGGTCTGTTAATTGACTACTGCGTTTGATAATTAACAGGGAGCGGCCTGCCTACCTTGCTAATCTTATTTAGGTCATTTGCATTTAAAATGGTTTTGGTTTCTGTGGCGACTTGGAAAGAGAAACTGATGGGGGAGAGCTCAACTTCAAGAAGTTTACATGAAGAAATGTGAAACGAAATGCTTACAAAACTATGACATTTTCTTGTTTCTCTCTTCCTCTTATTTTTCATATTACACATAAAAAAAAAAATTAAAATGAGGCGGCGTGAGGGGAAGTGCATATTTCCATCTACTGTTGTGTAGATGGAAATATGCAGCCTCATACGTGAAACATAGGGAGCTATTAAGGATGACGCCCAGACTCCCAACCTGAGGAAGAGATTTTAGAGCCATTGTTGGAGAGACAAACACTGTGTATGTTGGATAATAGTAACAGTTTCTACAGGAAGGAGTTCAGAACAACAAGCAGCGCTCAACAAAGAGTTGTTCAGTTTTGTGGTCTTCTAGATATTTGAGGTATTTCCCTGCTGTCTCACACCTGGATTATTAACTGGGTGACTACCAGGCACATTCTGTTGCACTTGATGATGGCATTCACAGAAGGTAATGCAATCCTTTCAATCAGGTGTGCTTTGGACACATCCAAAACACATCGACTGATCCTAAACCCTGAGTTGTGGTTTTCTGTAGTTCTTCCAGAATTACACCACAGGCGTCTTGACTCCTTCTCTCCGTAATGCTCTCCTCGCTCAGTCCATCCATCCATTTTCTTTACACCCTTGTCCCTTAGTGGGGTCGGGAGGGTTGCTCAGTCTCTGAGTCTTTTTCGAACTGGGTGTGCAGTTGTATCATGTTTATCCTAAATATGAATTGCTCGATGGGAGGTGAAAGCTTAAAATATCATTCAACCCTCCTTCAAGAGTCTGGACAAGAGCTCACAGCAGAAGAGTTGAATTTATACCCAGATTAAAACAGACATAGGGGATTATTTATTTATTTTTATTATTTTGTTTCACTAATTTGAAGGTAGTTGATTGCACTCAATTTTATTTCAGGCCAACAGAGTAAAATGGGCTGAATGTATGCCACACTTTTTCATTAGTAGAAAACTGTAAATAGTAGCAATTTCCCCTTCATAAGAATGTGCTACTCTATCTATCAAATGAAGCCCTAATAAGTAGCATTGAACTTGGTGGTTGTTCAGAGAATGTGAGTACTTTAGCAATTAAGTAAATAACTGTTTTCCAAAGACATACTGTACTAGATCATGCTTTTCCCTCTGACTGCAGTGGGGAACTCACGAGGCTAATTTTGTTGCTCTGCTGCGATACCTCCAGATAAATGTTTCCTTTGTTGAAGCACCGTCTGCCCTATTTTGGCAATGACATGAGCACTCAGTAGCTACAGGGGAGACACACGACTGAGCACTCTTCCTGATTCACACAGGCATTAACACAGCACATTAGCTTAGCAGAGTTGTGGGAATGAAAGATGGGCCGAGACCGGGGCCCCAGGCAAAGTGAAGACGTACACTAAAGCCAGCTGCCATCTATTATGGATAGCCACTGCCGACCCCCGCCGTTCATGTTGCAGGGTGACAGTGCTGTCCTTGCCGAGGCACTGACCTTCCTTGGCGGGGAGAGGGCGCTGGGCAGATTAAAAGTGGACTGGCTCACCGTGCGGTCCAGGCGTACCCCTGATGTTCTGCCCAGATGGTAGCCGCACACACTCGTGAACACACACATTCTGCTGCATCCAGGGAAGGCAGATGTGAGGCATGAACGCTGCGGCTCCCAGGCATTAGACTCTATATCTGCTATGTCTTTACTTTTCTCCCTCAACACTGTGACTCTGAAAGCACAACACACACACACACACCATGTAGTCCTAAGAGGTTGAAAGACCCTCACTTCCTCCACTTTCCTTCTGAGTGTTTCTCCATCACTTAATTCTGGGTCTTTGTATGTGAATCATCCATCACTCACTCAATCAGTCCATTGAATTTCATTTAGCGCTGTGTTACACAGGGCATGTGATTGATTCACTGGTACCTTTTCACTGAAGCTTGAATGACACACAATGCTGGTTTGTGAACACACACACAGACACACGCACGCAGGCAGGCACGCACTCATACCTACACACACACACACACATGCCCTAACATATCACTTGCTTATGCGATGATGCACTGGGCCTCCTTTGCCAGGGGGAGAATAGGTGCCCACGCTGCCAAAGAGGACCCCTTCGAGATTTACTCAAGGTCGCCATGTCCAGCTGGCTGTGCCAACATCTGTTCAGAATCGCCTCAAGACTGGCATGAGAGACCCGTCTAAAAGGCTTGACCTTGTATCTAAGGCTACATTTGGAGAAATTACAGTTGAGGTCATACAAAGCCACAATAGTATGCAAAACACACACACACACACACACACACACACGCACACACACACACACACACACACACACACACACACACATATATATATATATATATATATATATATATATATATATATATATATATATTACATGGTAATTTTTTGCATTTCTCTGGATATATAGTAACTCAGTTTTACATTTTTTTTGTACATGGCACCAAAGTCATCGCAGGGCACCTTGCATAAACAGATGCAACTCAAATTCAATCCAATTCAGCACTCTTCATTTTGAGTCCATGAATAAAGAGTACAGTTTGATCTACTTAATCACCAATTCCAGACAATTAGATTAATCATATTTGTAAAACGTTTATCCATTATCACTAAATCTGCACTTTGTTGCTCTCCCAGATTCTGCAAAAGCATGTGGCGATAGTGGAGAGGAGAAACTTCCTCTCAACGGCAAGAAGATCCAAATGAGAAACAATCTTCCTCAACTACCTGATGGATAAGAGGACAGACATAAAATAAATCATTTGTCTGCACACAGAGAAAACGCATCTGTGCACCACCATGCAAATACCTCTGTGTGAGGGAACAATCAGCTGTTTCAGAAAATAGACGTCCATCATGTTTTTCAATTAATATAAAGCTATACAATAGCGTACCCTTTAGGAAGAGCAAATGTTAAAATGTATTAAAATGTTTTGGTTCTGCTGGTTTAAAACGGTTATTTCATCAGCTTGGTGACATGGGCTGGGTGAATTTTTCCACATTAAATGTTTTGTGGTGGACGAAGTAATGATGAGGTAGGCTTAACGCTTTCCTTGCTTTAGTTCCTCACAGAGGTTGTTCTCTGCCAGTAAACTCATCGATTTTTCTATCAAATACAAAAACAGGCTTTGTGGAGGGGCCACAGAGGTCACTGTGAATAACGACAGAGCTCCGGTTATGTGTGTGTATCAGAGGGCGTTCCCTCCTGTTCCCCAACATCCTCACTGTCACTCCCTGAAGGCGTCTCTGTTAAATTGGCTGACACATAATAAGATCATACAGCAGAGTACAGATACAGAGACTTATGTCCAAAGGTTCAAAAGACTTCTGGTCTTCAGTCAGAAACAACACAGCAGCACTAAAGTATATGTCTTATTTATGATTTTAAACAAAATACATTTAGGTATAGGTATCAGAAAATAACAATAATATAACCGCTAAGTGTACAAAAACCAAGAAACGGCACGCTGTCATTTTGAACTAAACAAAGAGCTGTCCACAAAGCAAAGGTGTTAGAAGATTATATGCAGGTGTGTGTTAACATAATGCCTGGAGGGAAAAACATCAAACAATTATCTTAAATAAGCAATAACTGTTGTTCATCAATCAAGGGGAGGTTATAAAACCATTCCCAAGCAATTTGAAGTCCATCACTCTAAAATAAGGGAGATTATTCACAAGTTAAAACAGGAGTTAATGTTCCAGCAAATTCATTGACCAGGTGAGTTCACAAAAAGCTCTGAGAAGCTGCAAAAAAAGCCACAACTCGGATTCTACAGAAAGCCAGCATTGTTTAGCTGAAAGGGTTGCCAGAAGAATAACTTTGTAGCAGTCTGATTTACAAACTTAATGTCGTTGTTGAAATGTAGGTCTGGGCCCATGAGGATAGGTTTCTCGCATGCTCTCTGGTCTTCAAGGCTGATCCATTCTATGCAATGAACGGTGTAATTTGTTCTCTCTCCCAGAGCTGCACGGGAACAGGAACAAAGTTCTTTCTGGTCACGACATTAAATATTTCACAGACCTAAAGAGCAGAACTTTTGGAAAGTTTAATAGGTCCCTTGAATGTAATAAATGTCAGATACGACACAAGAAAAGAAATTGAGCAGATGTATCAAGAGCAAAGTTGAAGAACTCCCAAACCAGGACTGCAATAGCAACCCTGGTTGTTCTTCTGGGGACAAATTTGAAAGCCTGTATAGCTTTAGCCTCATTGAATCTATCTCAGTGCAGGTCTCTAAGTTGTTTACAGCTATATTAAAGTTTAAAATTCTTGTTCTTTAACCTTACTTGTGTGACTCGTACATTAAACACATCATGTTAAATTAGAAAAGTCAAACTTTGCATTTACTTGTGGTCTTAGGATTTAAACATCATCTCTGAGTAAAACCCCAAATGGGCCAATTTTATTCAATCATTATCTGCTTTACATGTATCTATAGCTTATTATTTTGAGATATGCCACTCTCTTTTTCTGCAAAACACCCCTCGGTACATCCCCCTAGCGTGTCCTCGGGCCTTCTGCCCTGAGGCTCATGGGATACGTCTACTCCCTGGGGCTGGTGTTTTCACAGCCTGTGAGAGAAGCACTCGAGAGAGAACAGTGGAAAAGCAGCAGCACTGTTTCTCTGTTTGCTTGATGTCACTATAATGGAAATATGCATAAGTGAGAAAAGGCATAGTGGGCCTTTGGGGCCCAAAAAGTACAAATATTTTAATAACAAACACGCTCAGTGTTTGCCTCCTGTGATGGCACCTGGGTATTGTTTCGTTCTGAGTGCAGTCAGTCAACGGCAGATTTTGTATGCATAAAGATAGAGATGTTTTCTTCTTTTACTGGAAGTGAATTTCATGCTGTGGAAAGTTTTCCTGGCAATATGTCCTTTGGAGAACTGTCATTAATCAAAAGTCAAAGTCACCTCAGATCTCACATTAGAAAAGACCAGTTTAGCTACGGCTGAAATTGCAGCTGACCCTCTCGCCCTGAGCACTTATTCAAAATCAGCAACACAGCCATAGGGGGCTAAAACAACTAAAATGAGTGAGGTTGCAAGAAGCTAGTAAGACTACTAGGGTAAAATGCCCAATAAAGTGCTGCCAAGTGGAAATCTCAAGGGTTTCTTTGAGCTTTCTAACTTTATGCTGGGTGACTTATAGCTTTGCATGGGCTATAAATGTAAATGACATGGGGGTTACATAGCTAATAATAAAGAAAAATGCTAAAAAGTTGTAGTGTTCATGCAACTGCAGAAACTTCTGTGCAGACAAAGCTGATCAAAAGAGAAGTTCACGAGTCACAAAGTGAATCTGTTTCTGATGTTCGGACAACCAGGAGAATAAGAGAATGTTCTCTACTGAATTATCTGTACTTAAGATATCAAGATTCAGCCTTTGATTTTGTGAATAAAAAAAAAATAAAAAAACAATTATTTAATGTCAGTGTGGTTCCTTGAATTTATGTTAGTTTTACTCTTACCTCTTGGTCTGGGACCTAAAATGATCTCAAACACAACTACCCAGTGTCCTATAATGTGTCCTATAATGGTAACCTTGCAAATATTCGAATTATATCAATTCACGCTGTTTTCAAAAAGACTCGTACCTAAAAATTGCAGGATAATCCTCAAGGACTGGTGTTTGTGAACCCTGCCTTAAACCAAAGCCACAAGAAAGCAATTAAAAAAATTTTCCTACTACGTCATAAAAGAAAGATATTGCATCATAAATTGTCATTTACTTTGTTTTACATGGATAAACACAATATATATTTCCCCTTCCCACATAAAGAACGTTGTTGGTATCTATCCATCCATTAATTATGTAAATTTGCTTATTCTTGCAGGAAGACTGGTGTCTATCTCCAGCAGTCATTGGATGAGAGACGAGGTATGCCATGTTTTTGATGTTAATTCATTTCTTCTCTTTGCCAATAAAGATTACTGTAATGATGGAAAATCTAATATATCAGAACACATGAAGCACTATAATGGCTGTTGTGAGGACAATGTGTTTGTCACAATAAAAAAACAAACAAAAAAAAAAAACATGGAGAGTTTGAAGGGCCCGTATTCTTCTGTTCTCTCTCTTTTGGGTTAAGAAATGGTGCGAATGAAGGAACTAGGAAACAGAAACAACATTAATTGTTTAAATTGATCAGAAGGGGTTGATCTAGAAGAACGAAACGCTGGAGATGGCCATGACAGCAAGAGCAAGCATAGAAATAAAACCACATCAACTCCTGGTTACCGTGACAACCGAATTTGTAAAAAATTAAGATGGCAGAAGTTCTCACAGCACCCAAAGATTATCAACGTTCGTGAAAAG
Organism: Poecilia latipinna; assembly: GCF_001443285.1. Lineage (NCBI taxonomy): Eukaryota > Metazoa > Chordata > Actinopteri > Cyprinodontiformes > Poeciliidae > Poecilia > Poecilia latipinna. The sequence goes on along the minus strand of NW_015112939.1, from coordinate 295,512 downwards.
AGGTTTGACTTCAGAGACTCTTTCCAGAAGTAGAAAAACAAATCAAAGTATACATCAGATTTTGTTAAATGCCTACTATAGAAAAGCAGATGCAAACGTCGATGAATGAGCTTCTGCACAGGTTCTAGCTGAGACAGAACGGAAACATGTACAAAATCGAGAATTTCTTATTGTGGCGGTAAAACGTCTGTATGTGGACAGATGAAAGAAAATGCATCGAAGTGAGAGTCTGAACATGTCTGACTGTCTGTTGATTTTCATAACGAGCTGTCAGTCATTTCTCACTGCCCAACAACTTTCATCTGCCCTGATTCCTCCCAACCTCCTCCATTTATCACTCCTTTCACTCTGCTGTGACGCACTCCTCTGACGCCCCATGTCGTTTATCACGTCAGGTGGAATAGAGTTTCTCCAGCTGTCAATTTAGAAAATGGAGTGACGAGTGGGACCCCCGAGGCCCCTCGCTAATCTCAAACTGCTGTGTTAAAAAAAAAAAAAAAAAGATGTATATCTGTGGAAGCCAGTTGCGCTCATGTTCTGGGGAGCCGACAAAGACATCGGTTGCATCCGGTGCATAACTGTAACGTGCCAAGAACCAATATGATGGGGTTTACCTCTTACATTGTTATAAAGTCACAAACGGCCTACAACTACTCAAATAGTTCTTCACCTTTGTGTTTTACGATAAACTGCAGTCTTGTTTCCAAAAGGGAAAATAAATCATATTCTATCCCATAACAGGTGAGGCAGACAAGCAGTCTATATGAGACCTCTGCTCAGTTCTCTACTATCTACTGACCGGTGACGAGAGTAGGGACCAATGCTTACACGTTACAGCAGGGGTGGGTTTTTCCCAAAGAGCCGTATAAGCAACTGAGTCTTGACAGTCTATTTCCCGAAAGCAACTTGCTTCAAAGTGTTCATTCATTTAATAATAAGCTGTAAGTAGAGGTTTTATGGTATTCTTGATAGACTTTCGACCTGAATAAATGAGAGTAACCATACAGAAACAAAAACACAATCAATGGAGCCCTCTCATTTTTTTCCCCCTGCTTGTCTCAATTAGAAACAAAAGATGCGTTTTTTTTATAAGAGCCAGAGAACATTTTATCTTAACTGGTCAGAGTTCATGACCCACAGTCACCCCAGTATTGACAACTTATAAACCTAGTCAAGGAGATTTTTCAGTCATTTTTTTTTTAATTCAGCCACTTATTTTTGCATTAATTATCAGGTATAACAATCAGAGCAATACAAAACTACTGTTGTCATGAAAATACAGACAATTAAAAAGTGAAACTGTTGAATATTTAAATATTGAAATTATGTAGCTTTAATTTCCAAGCTTATCATTGAAGCCGTGAACTAAAAATAATCAGCTTTTTCAGTCGCAGAGTGAAAAAGCTGAGAATGAAAACACCCATGAAGAGCCCTGATAATTAAAATTGAAGTAATAACAATAATATTTTTCACTACATATTACACAACCAGGAAAATCTTAGACCAGCTGTGTCAAAACAGTCAAAATTATGCAAATGTGAAATTTGAAAAATGTGCAAGAGGCGTACATATCTTTTGTAAAAAGTGTTTGATCTGATCAATTCAGTTTAAAATATAACCAATGATTAACGAGTCTGTTTTTTTTTTTCTTTGGAATATGAGTTTGGCACCTTAACATTTGTCAATAAATAATCAGGTCCATGTATTATTAGAAACTCCACATTTAGCACCAATCTTTCTCTTAAGCATGAGCTGAAATGTCCTGGTGGACATCCGCTCACATTCTCCACTCTGCTGACCATTGAAGAGGTGAGAAAAGAAGAGTCGCATGCTGCTACGCATCTTGACACATCTCAGAAACTGCACGGTTGAGAATCTGTCTTCTTGTGCCAATAGGCGTTCTATTGACCGACCACTTGTAATCACCTTTGTGGCTTAAAGGGTCGAGGGGTCAGAGGTTACAGAAGATAAGGACACCGGGGACTGTCGCAAAACATGCGGCACACTTTTGTCCTCATTTTTCATGCCAGGGCTCGATAACAACACATTCATCTTAGTTAGCGTGCCATCAATGGACGTCTTGCGCTGCGATGTTTCCTTGCAACTGAATTTTCTGAAACTTGTTAGAAATTATTATTTTTACTTCTTTTTAGAGTGGAGAATGATGACATGCTGCCGTATGGTAAAAAAAAAATGCCAGTAATTAGATGAAGTAGATTAATTTTTTTTCCCTCCCTTCTTTGAGAATAAATTGCCTTTAGGTAGAAGTCAAAGTCAAAGCAAACTTCCTCAGACTGGGTGGTAACAGTGACTGCTCACCCTCATCCACTTCAGCGCTGGGATTTTTCTAACTCTCCGGTGTAGAAAGGCGCAGTCAAATGGCCAACAAAACAAATGAGATTTCCTTACATTAGAGAAAACATGTAATCACATTTCCCCATGCTGGTTCCCTGTGCTGCGTCCTGTTGAAACTGGAGCCGGAGAGAAACCATTGGGTCACAGTGCAGCCCGTTGCAGACCTCGGTGCCGTTAGCTCTGCATACAGAGACGTTTGCTCTCGCTGATACATCTCATTTAGTGCGTCTGCAAACAACATTACAAGTGGAAAAGCTTTTGGAGATCTCTCGCAAATATTAATCCAATTTGTGTTAAAGTCCAATCTCCGTGTGTTTTCCACAGCACTCATGAAATGAGATGCAACACAAACATTTCCAAGGACTTCCGTGGACATGCAAAGAATATGTCATCACCAGATCTACATTCAGTAAGAAGGAGGAGACTGAACACTCTAAAAATGGGAAATTTAAGAAACTAAGCATGGATTTAACTTCAATTGTTTAATATCTGTAACAGAAACATTAACTGGCAATAATTTGAGGCAACCATTTGTCACCACATATCTCCTAAATAATGCTCATATCGGAGAGTTTAGAAATTATATCGACATGGTGTTTTGTAATAACTGGATTTTAAATTTAAAAAGTAATCCATGGAAATAGACCTTTATTAACCCTGTGATATAACTAAAAATAATCTTCCAAATAAATGGCTAACACTTCTGAGAACTTACATTAATCATGAACAGACACAGGCAATGGACTCTATATATGTTTTTTTTTTTTTTTAAATCATATCTATTTAATATTTGCATGTAGTTAAATACTACCCTCTAGTGGGCTTGACAGCACTGTCAGATGTTTGTTACAACCTGAAAGAAAGGGATTACACTTGATGGATGAAGGATATTCAGTAAAGTAATAAGTAATATAATCATTGTTAAGGTTATTACGTTAGTCTGTTGAATCTCTGAGTCCAAGTCTCTATCAGGGGACAAAAAATTGGTGGTGTTTTAAAATGGATTACACGTCAGAGTCTCATATCTTTGAATAAGATATACTACAAATGTTTAACATGCCTTTTTGGGATTCACTGCTTTGGTTTCATGTCCTGTAGGTCTGATAACTTGCCTGTATGCTTTAGCTTTCCCCTGGTTTGTTTGTTAACTGTGCGTCAATCCACCAAGAACCCTGCAACCTCAAGAGGCAACCGTAACATTGAAATAAGCCCTCAAAATTCAAAATATAAACATCTTGAGGAAGACCGTAGTAACGTAGATATAAATCCTGGATATAAATCCAGTATCTTCCTGGAGGACAAACAAAGCTTTGTAGGAGCCTCAAACAGCAACAAGTTTAATGCAAATAGACCTGACAAATCTGATTGATGCCTGTTAGCTGGTTTAGCTCATAATAAACCTGTAACCGTATTAGTTGAGGACTGAGACATAGAGCTAAAAAATCTAACCACTAATTCTGCAATCCCAGCTACATGAGCTAAAACTTTGGCAGCCCGCGTTCTCCATAGATTGTCTTGTATGATGAGTCTTCAATTTAATGCGAATGTCGGACCTCTGGGATCTTCCAGAGAAGGAGGCGTCGTGAGGGTCTGATCAGCCAATCAGAAACGTTTTGAAAGTAAGAAAGAATGCATGTAATTTTTTCCCTTCTCACTATTCCTAAGATTTAAAAAGAGGACCACTGTTTGAAAACTGTCACCAGGTGAAATGAAATCTAACCTGTTTACAATTCAGTGTTGTCACACTGTTGAAGAAACCTCTTCTCGTTCAGGAATATTGCAACATTAGCCTATATATCCTCAAACATGTCATTAGACTCACTCTACTGCGCAATTGGCTGAGTTAGAAACTCAAGTTAAATTAATATTTTTCTTCTTTTCCACTGTCTTCTATGGGGTTTCTTCAGTGCCAGTTTAATCATCAAATTATTTACACCATCCAGTTGCCATCTCTGTCTGCTCTCTGCATTCTCCTCCTTGGTCACATTCAATTAGCCATCCCATAAACACTTTTTCTCATCAGACTACCCATAATCTACCCATCACATCTTGATTTAGTGAATAAATCACACTCGGCGTGTTTCTCTTTTTTCCCCCAGACTCTTCCTGTCCTGCCGTCCACTCTCCCTCAGTCTCCTTAACTCTGTCCAGAGTTTCTACGGTGACAGTCTCCGCCAAGGCTCCTCATTGGACGTGGCAGCCGGCAATTTGCATGCCAGACTATTTCTCTTCATCATTGGGCCTCTTTCTCGCGCTCTCGATCAGCGTGCCTTGCTCTCTCCTTCCCTATGCTGGAAGAATAGAGAATAACTCAGCAACTGACGGCAGACAGCATGCACGTCCTTGTCCTACAAGGTTACGAATCCATTTCATCTGTGCAAGAGGGGAGTGAATTAAAATAAATGATGGCCGGACATTTATTGCATTCTGGGGGTGAAGGAGGGATTGGGGTGGAGAGAGGCACAAGTTGTGGAGTAATACTTGTGCCTCATACTGAGGCAGGCTGGCTGGAAGTTTGATATTCGAGTGGGACACAACGATGGAATGAAGACCGAATGAAGACTGGACAATTAATCACGCCTGAGATAAGTTTTAATTTGCAGTTGAAACAATCGATAATCCTGTTCAGACCTGATTTTAACATAAACTCTAGGCGTCAAAATAGTTGATCACATCTCAGTTTAGCCCACACTTTTCTCAAAATATGTCAAATGAAATTCAAATTATTCAGACATTTGCTCTTTGTTTTTTTGATTTTTTGTTTTTTTAAAAACCTTCTTTTTATATCCCAATTGTTATTTATGTTTCAGTTTAATTTATGTTACTTTCCCAGTAATCTGAAAGCAGCACAGTGAAGGTTTTAAAGTTTGTATCTACCTTCTCACACTGGTTTGGAGAATACTTCTGAAAATGTACTCAACACTCATTCACATTGCTATGTGAATATACTTTATTCACATACCTGTTTTATTTTAGTTATTATTTTGTTCACAATCTGTAAAATGTATGGAGTCACATGCCAGAGAAATAGGGTGTAATATGACATTTTCTGAAATATCATCCAATGAAATTAAATTCCAGGAAAGATCTGAGGAGTTTTATGATTTATCTCGATATATAATAGAAATAAACTGATAATCATAGGCTAAGTGCACATGAATGAAATCCTGAAATGGTAAAATTCTCTACTTTCTATGCGAGATTCAATCAGCAGGAACCCTGAGATCAACAGGAAAACTTTATATTAAAAAATGTCAAGTGACTGCTTATCGTTGCTCTATAGATTCAGTTTCTAAATGTTCAGTGTGATCTTTTTTTCCTGAAACTAGAAATGTACGAAGATGAGTTTGTCTCCTGTTTGATTTTTCTACCAAGGTTCACAGTAAGATGACTCATTTTACTGTGAAATATTTAACTAAAGTGATGTGAGTGAAGGATAAAATAATTGTAAATGATTGTCACTGATTCAAAGTTAACTAGAAGAATGTTAGGTTTTAGGAAAGCATAGTGAACTATTTATTTACTTTGCTTTGAGGTCTAACTGAAATATGCTGGGTTGTTCACATTAGAATTGGTGAGTTCAGATTCCCTACCGAGTGTTTGAGTCTAACCCTGGAAGACAGAAACAAACTGTGAACTTTACCTCTATAGCACTCGGCCCTGCGAGACAATGCTGAAGTACAGAAGAATAAGACAAAGTAGACAAAAACCCATCCAGTCTCCATTCAATATTCACACTTAATTTTCCTGTCTTGGTTTTCACACGATGAAATCTGTACGTTTTTTTTCATTTGCACACATTTTTTTTTCCTACCAAAATATCTTTGTTTCGCAAGAAAACGGATATTTTGATATCTATGATAAATGATAACCGATAAAAATAGTGTTTGGAGAGAAATGCTTGCAAAGCTCTAAGCTGCACCAAGGTTTAGTCTCCATGATCCAAAAATACCTCTCCAGACCAAAAAGATCCCTTGCAATGTGACTTTTTTTCACCCCCCTCCACTGGACCAAAAAGCTATTGATATGTCTGCCTCTCGACACCGCCGCGTCTCTCTCCGGACACCGAGGCTAAATGCTGACTGCTGCTCCCTGCACAACTTTCCTGGACCTCCTCCAGGACACTCTATTGTAATACAGTTATTTTTAGACAAGCCGACACAAATAAATATTTATAGCTGTTTGCAGGTCAGAGGTCTCAGTGTACCGCTTACTGGCCGGCAGTGAATAAACTGCAGTATTTAACTATGTAAGCATAAATATGGGGGTCGATAAACTGCTGGAAGAATAAACTGCTCTGACCTGAGGTATTTCAAGCTTGGCAGGTGCCCAAAAAACAGGCAAAAAAAAAAAAAACAACAACAAAAAAAAAACAAAAACATTAAACATAATTTCGGAAACAAATTAATATGTCGGGCAGCTGTACCATGAAAAAGTATTTGCCCCTTTGCTGATTACATTGGTCGTTGCTTTTGGTCTCACTTGAAAACTACAGATCGCCTAGCAAATTTTGATACCAGACACAGAAAAGCATGGAAAGCCTTGAGGGTCACACTCGTCTCAACTCAGATCAGTTTTTGTGATTAAACCATACGGATACTAGCCTTTCAACCACCAGCCATCGTGAAGAACGAAAAGAGAGAAAGCGTGGTGAAAAACTGTCTGGACAGCTGAGTTTGTCTCGTGTATGGAAGGAAAAATGTGGTAGCCTATACCGCCATCATATGACAAGCAATGTGCAGCAACAAATGTGGGAGGGTTGGTGCTGCGCTACTGTATGCTCAGTACAATTCCTTGCAAAACACACACACACACACACACACACACACACACATTTATAAATGTAAATATGTTTATGTTTATTGCTTTTTCTAGGCGTCAAGGTTCAAATTGGTCAGAAGGTGGCTGGGATTTTTATGTCACAATAGAAAAAAATAAATCTTTGTCTCTGCTGTGAGAACACGATGTGTAAAAATCAAACCCGAGACTCGCATCATCTGCAAAATACCCAAACCTGCTGCTGCAGCTGCTCTGTTTGTGTCTCTGTTATTCATCATACGAGAGACAGGCGTCAGCGTCCACAAGCAGACGGACAGTACGGAGAATACAAAGGAGTGGATTTTAATTTCTGAAAGTAATGGTGTAAACCTCAGTGTCTAGGACTACATGGAGCCATAATGGATCAAGTTGTACAGGAACATTTTGTCCTTTGCCTTTGTTAGTTTTTCAACTGCGTCTCGACGAAGCAATCTGAGGTGGAGATCGAGTCAATTCTTCAAAGCTGCGTCCACATCTGCTGTCCCAGTAAATCGTCTGAGGACACTTGCTTCAACTTTGGGGCATTTCGACCTTCCCACCCAACGTCCCACTCTGCCAGCAGAGGCCGAGCAAATGCCCGAGCAACTCAAACGCTTGTCATCATCCCTCATCGGCATCTTGGTGGCTGAGGACGACAGATCAGCGGCAGCGCCGACATGCATCCAGCGGTCTCTGATGTGTCAGCGAGTGTTTATGGGACATGCAGCCCAGCTTGCTTCACCTTGACCCCCGCAGACTCATCTCTAGCGCTGGCGCTCTTCTTCGTTTTGAGCTCTCTAATCTGACCTCGTCATCCCGGGGTCCTTCTGGCCTCGCCTCTGACGGCTGAGTTATTACCATAATTACCCAGGAGGCATTGCAGGGACCAGCCACACGGCAGAGGCCGCCCATGTTTAACAGAATATTTGGGTGTTTTATCGGCTTTAACTCAGCCCCCGGGGCAGGCGAGAGGGGGTCCGGATGATAAGAAAACCGCTCAAGTGGGAAATGAAGGGGACCGTTTTACAGACAGAACCAAGAACAGGATGAATTATACTGTTAATGCAGCAGTGGGCAGTTTGTCATAGATCCTCAAAGACACGGTGTAAATATGCTCATATATTCACCGAAGAACACAGACTTTGATCTAAAGGAACAATATACTCTACATTTGAAAAGAAAATTGGGATTTTTTTTGGCTTTGCAAACTGTCCTGTTTCCAAATAAAGCAGCAGGTGAACACACCAATTGTATCTGAAAATTACATTTCTGTAAAATGAAAATATAGATAATGGGTTATCAAATTAAAATAGCAATGCATTAAAAATAGCATTTAAAAAGAAGCTTAATGGTGTAAAAAAAACCTCAGAAGTAATGAACAACCCCAGTTTACCTTAAACTGAGTAGATTGAATATTCAAACTAATAGTTTTTCTTCAAAAGCTCTCTGAACCATGTCTATATTGCAAGGTTTACGGAGCCAGGAGGCCATGCATATTCATACAGTTAGAATAAAAAGCTCAGCTCATCCTGCCATACAGAGAGCACAGAGGTCACTGGCCTCAGGCCAACAATGCACAGGGAGCCGGAGATTATGTACAGTAAGCACACTCCTGCCTGTGTGTTTGTGGCTAGAAGCTGTGGTTAAATTCGCAGTCTGGCGAAAGAAAAACACACACATTCGCACAAGCCTTCGCCCAGTCACAAAGGTCAGGAAATTAGCATTAAGACATACAGCATTTAAACTTTCTACGTCCATTATAGCTCCCCGTCAAATGTGTCCAAGGTGGCACTTAGCCGTGTGTGTCCGTGTCTTATTATGCAGACCCATCTGTGTGGGGTCAAAGGTCATGGCCGGGCCTGGCAGGAGCTACAGGTGAGCAGATGAGAACAGTAGGGGCTCGGTTTAATTTAGCTAAGCGCTACGGGACGCAGTGCGACGCTGTACCTGGGAAGGACATGTTGAACTTTTCACACTGCGCCTCCGACTCGACACTTCAAATCAGACAAAAAGTGAGTAATGGAAACCAAAAACGAGCTTAAATCTGCATTTTTATTATTATTTTTTAGTTACAGTGGAAGAAAGAAAGGAGAACCGATATGAAACAGAAATCTTCAGAGATACTGTAATGTTATCTTCCCGATGCATATCCAAGGACACAATAGACACAGACACACTGAGAGACAATGGCTGTCAGTTGTGTAACCTATATGTGGATGTGATCTGGGTGTGTACTGGTGTGAGGGAGAAAATCCCTAATCTGGCATGGACCTGCTTCCTGTCTAGACTCGGTATGAGGAAGCTAACGCGAACCTGGATTGTGCTGCAGGAAACAATATGTGTGTGTCTGTGAATTCATACAGGACTAATACCACAATATTGTGTTTTCTTAGTCATGCCACGCATCTGCACAAGCCACGTGTTCTGGTAATCTGAGCCAAACGACACATAACTCACTTTACATATAATTAGCATTTTTCTTTCATTTCTTTTGAAGATTCTTTCTTCCGTCGATCTGATTTAGGGCCAGAGAGTCGTCTCATTACCTAAATGTCAGCACTTGTAATGCTAAATAGAAATATATTAAGGAAAGTGAAGAGAGTTCAGATCTTTTTTTTTTTATTTTTCAGTTTTTCCATCTCTCAACATCCAATCTCTTGCATGTGCTTTCCTTCTTATTCCTTGGCATTTTGATATATCTGAATGGTCTTGCGGATAAATCCGCTCATAAAAAGCTGCAAATCTGTGTCCAGAAAGCATACAAAGCATCGCTGAAACCGAAGTTACACCATAGAAGATGATTTCAAAATGAGCTGAATCATTTCCTGGAACACTGAAAGTCTGCGTCATCAATCATTCACGTAAGACCTGCAATTAGTTATCACAACAAGCAGCACAGAGCAAGGCAAACGCCCCACACGAAGCGCCAATCTGAAAATGCCAAGTGTGTAAAGGTTTTGACAGAAGTTTTCTGGAGTGTGAATGAACACGCTGGCCGTCTACTGTTTCATATTCATGCAGAGGCCCAATGACGCCTTGTCCTTTGTTTTCCAAAAGCCCTTAACTCAGCATATTGCCACCTCCTTTAGACCTAGATGTAAAGTGAACAGTCTTCACCTCTCTGACATCAAATTGGCACAATATGCCATCTTATGGAAGCAAGCCATCCACGCTATTTTTTTTTTTTATTGCATAAGCAACGAAGCGGCCGCTGTGAAAGCCAAATTGAAACCACTCAAAAATAATAATGAAAAAAATATTTCTAGAAGAAACAAGATGTGTAAAGTTTTGCATAAGTATTATTTCAGCACTTTTAAAAATTGATCTAATTAAATCAGAATAAAAGTGTATGCATGTACCTCGGGCTGCAGGGAAATAAGAACTGTAATGTAGCCTTGTTTTATTTTCAATCATCATTTTGATATTTGGCAAAGTTTCTATTACTAATAAGTCTTTTTACTTCCTTTAAAACACTGCCTTGTCATTCAGTGTCACAAGCTGACATGTTTATAAATCCTGCATGAAACGGCTCATAAAGTCTTGTTTGCAAAACTGTTTTTATAGATTCAGCTTTAAACAACATTAGGTAGCTGAGTTTATGAATCCTGCTTGAAATGGGATGTGTAACTCCTGTTTGTCATCATCTCATAGTGCTGTTCTTTGTTTCTAGCTTTGTCTTGGAATTATTAGTTTGAAATTAGTTTAAAATTTGTGATCACTTACAAAAATACAAATACTCAAAAAGAAAAGTATGACCATACGCTTCTGACCACTTAGTAAGAGTTCACAAGTTTTCCCTCAACAAAAGTGGCAAAAAATATTTTGCAATACATTAATTTCCTGTTTAAAGATTATGCAGTTTTAACTGTGCCAAGGGAAATTATTTTATTTTTTCCCCCCTTTGAATCATAGATCTATTGGTCTATTGGTCCTCTGTTGTAAAGCTACTAATTGATTCATTATTTACTTTTTCAAAATTCAAGCACACTTGAAAAAGAAAATGCTAACTGAAAAATAGCCACACAGTGAGTTAATTTAAAAATTCAAAGATCTTTAAATAAATAGGTAATAACGCCGGAGGCCGAGTTTTTGGACGTCACTCTGTGTTCAAGACCGCTTCTCAGGGATAAACTGAAAGTGGTCTGCCCACTAGTGGACAAAATTAAAATAGCAAATCAATCAATCAAAAAGAAAGCTATATTATTTTTAACTCAGCTTTGAAAAAAATAAATGTATAAGCAGCTCCCCAATTATTTTTACCCTGGAAAATGTACATACTTGAATTAAACCGAGGCTTTTGTTTCTGCTAGGAAAAAAGACAGGCATGTCTCAGAAAGAAAAATAAAAAACCCGATAAAAAGTGAATAATTTTTAAGGATTATTTAATCCTTTTAATAATACAACACAAAATGATCAAATAATTGCATTAAAATATTTTATACCTTTCCCAATAAGCACTATAAAATTATTTGTTGGCATTACAATCAAACTCTTATAAATGCTGACCAGATTTTTTGTGTGTTTCATTTGGTGTTTTGATGATTTATCTTTGTTGATGTGCTCTCGGTCTTTGAGCCTGAAAGACCTTCCTGCCATCACCCTAATCTTCAGCACTGCTCTCCATTAGAGTCAAGACGGCACGCTAGCTGGGATGCTCCCAAGACAATGATAGTATTTCCAGTTAGAAGAAACACATTGGTAAAATTAGACCAGGGGCAAAATATCTGTGTGCTTAGCTGTAGCTTTCAAACAAGCTATTAAAACTGTAAAATAGCTAATACATGCAATCATGTTTTTTTGAAATGTTCACTTCAAATTATATTTAACATTAAAAATTAAGCCAAGCACAAATTCATAATTTCTGACAAAGCAACTCCCCAATCAAAACTCAAAACTGAAGACAAAAGATGTAATTAAAGAAAATACATTTTGTATCTTTGTAAAAATATAAATAGCTTTTTTTTTCTTCTTTTTTTACAGTTATTTTACTTATTGAATAACTAAATAGTTTTGAGATGTCTAAGACCAGCAGAATGTCTTGGATGACAGTATGAGTTAAGGTCCAAAGATATATAAAAATTAAGACACAACAAGAGAGAGTCGCAAACCTGCGCTGAATTTAAATGACCTCACTTTAAGTCATCGTCTAGCCGGCGTGGTATTCCTATCCTTGTTTTCATGTATCAGGACAACTGATGACTAACACAGATGTTGGACCAATCAAACGCTTCACTGAAGTTATGTGCCTATGACATATACACATCATTGCCTCCTCTGGTGTGGGTTTTAGGGGTCTCCTGTTAGCATTCTTACTCGGATACGTCCCCTCGTATGACTCATTGATTTGTTTCCCCCAGACAAGGCGGGCTTACTGCGCCGGCCTGTCAGGGTTCTGCGGAAAAGGGAAATCTGGCAGGAAGCTGCTTAGTATTTGGGGTTTGTCTGACCCTGTCTAGCCAGACTTCAGTCATTTGAGAGTGTGTTTTCTTTTCGACTTCTTTAAGCTCTACTCTTCACCAAAATTTGAACTCCTCCTTTAACTATGTTGGATTTTTGGATGGGGACGTACAAGGTGTTAGGAAAAAAAAAACCTGAAATGAGTATGGTTTGAATCAAATTAAGGAACTGGTGTTAAACATGTAGTTTTGACGGCCAAGATTAGAAACATTTGGCAGACGTTTTTGTTGAGGTCAACTTCTACATCTGCCGTTAACATCTCTGACAAACATAATCAGCAGAAAACTGACCTACATTTCCCTCTGTGCGGCTACCAGCATGTGTTTTTTGTTTTCAGCCCTCGGTCTAAAGCAGCATTCCTTTTCCGTGTGTATTGCCAGACAGAGAGAGATTGCCGGAGAGTGACTCACTAAAACCTGACCCAGCAGTGAGGTAATCACTGGTCGACGCTTGGAGTAAAAGTGAACTTAGCTGGTGATGTCTGGGATCGCGTCTAGGAATCCCCACAGGGACGGGAATGTTGGACTGATGGAAGATGTTGCTTGGAACCTTGGCTCCTGCTGAACGGCCAGGTTTTCCTCTTCCATTCATTTGGTTGTAATTCTCGTGATGATGTGTACGCGGCCTCCCTGCTCAGATCCATGACAGAATCTCTCCACGTGGATACGTCCAGAATGGTTTATCTGAATCGATAAGTCCAGACAAGAACGACGACAGGTGGAAGAATTTAGAGGAACAGGGATGCTGATTGTTACGTTAAAATTGTTAAAATATTAGTAATGTGAAAATTTTATAGAAATTTTCACATTACATCCAATTCATAGCTTTGGTTATAATGAGGACAATATATGCTGGTTTTAGTATATTTAATGTAAGTCCTGGGAGTGTTTATGAAGTAGGCTTTCTTCAATGATTGCAGATGTTATGAACTGGTATGCAGCATCACCTGGTGGCTTAATGGAGAACTGCCAAAAAACACAGACAGCTTTCAGGTCAAGCCACCCAGAAAGCTTTTGCCGCTCTCATATAATGTTACAAATCTTAATTCAGCTGCTCCGTTTTACGGGTTTACCATACATGAACAACTCTGTCATCTTCCTCTAGCGCCTGCGTCCTTCTGTGTTACACCAGCCTTCATCCTACTTCCATGAGCTGCACAAGCCAAGGTAGAGACACAGAAAGCATGTGGGAAAAGATGTTCTAGAAGCTGAACTCATTGGGCGACATGCAAAAGGCTATACATATTGGAAAACAAACACACTCACCATGTTCACCATAAAACATGGTGGTGGCAGCACCAAGGTGTGGGGGTAATTCAAACTACCACTCCCTGATCATCACTTCTCTTCATAATTAAACCTCATTAATGCTTTCCCATTTCTTAATGGTGTTTTTACATTAAATGAAAAGTTCATTGCCTTCTCTTCTACACATCTCTACATCTACATCTGTCACTTCTTCCCATCTACATATCATTTCTGCCTTAACAATCTTCTGCACTTCCAGATTCTCTAACAGTACTCTTTTATCTCTCGTTTTCTCAATTTAACAGCTTCTCGAAGTCCCCCTTGCATCTTCAAAATATGCTCTCCTCACTTGTTGACAAATTTCTATATCTTTAATCACTTAACCCTGATGCACAACTGTTAACCTTCATCCTTACCTATTTGATAGAATATTTTTTCTTCTTCTCTAAAAACCTTTTTCTTTGTCTGGTGTGTCTTTGCGATAATCCTAAACTCACATCAAATTTGTCTTCATATGTTAATTTCAATTAAATCATACATTTGAATATTACAGTTTTGTCTTAAAAACACAAACAAAAGCATCCTCTGGAACAATAATCTCAATGTATAATGGAACATATTGCGAGTTTAGGAAGGAAACAATTAGAATGTTCCAAATGTCCAGAATAAAAGTCATTTGAAACTTTTCCAAATATCCAGGGCATCGCAGCGTGCATGGATGGCTGTGGGAGAGTGGCTGACAGAAACCAGAGGCCTTGGTGCCGCTCCTAAAATAGCTTCACAATGGCCATGAAGACATCTCCTTCCCTCTTCTTTTTCTGGATCGTACAAACACTCATTTCAGTCCATTTTAGGTTTTGGATCGCAGGCGCCACAATTAACAGATCGAGTCATGAATGAAGACATCCCAGCCAGAACTGTAGGTGGTAAAGTGAGAAACCAGTGTTCATGGACAACTGCGACAAATGTGTCCAAGCTAAATGATATGTACGAGTTTTATTACTGACTAAAAGCTGCCACGTGTGTTTACCTGCTCGAGTGTCACAAGGGAGTTCTGTCGCTCTATAATTACAGCAGCTAAATGAACTTCTCTCCCAAGTTTGTTTGCAGTGACTCAAAATACGAAACAAATTATAAATCAAGATATGACTACATTGCACATTTTCGAAAAGATAAACGGCAATCAGGCTGTGAAACTCAGAGAGCCTTGATCAACTCTTTCACGTTTCGTCTCTCTAAAACCACAAAATTCATTCGGTTTTATCAGAGGTTAATATGACGGGCTATAGAAACTAGAGCAAAGTTGTTAAAATAGAAAGGAAATGATACAACGTTCATTTAAAAAAAAAAATCTAAAACGTGGGGATCAGAATTTGTATTTATTTTCCTTTAATCAATTCTTTCCAGAACCACATATTACAACAAGTCTTTTGCCACCTCTTTCTCCACTAACTTTCCAAGTGTGTATTTGTGCCCATTCTTCTAAAAAAAAAAAAAAAAAAAAAAAAAAAAAAAAATAAAGCTCAGTCAAATGGGATCAGAAACATCTGTTAAGAGCGGTTTTCACATCTTGCCACAGATTCTCAATTGGATTATTTGGGTTTGATCTTTGACTAAACCCAAAGTAGACTTTGATTTAAACCACTGTGCTCTGGCTGTATGATTAAGGTTTTTGTTGTAAGTCTATTCCTGCCCCTAACAGGTTTTCTTCCAGGATTGCACTTTACTTAGTTCCATCCTTAGTCCCATAAACTTTGCTTTTCTTTCCCAACAGAATAAAAGCACCCAACCCAGCATGATGCTACTATGCCTGTCTTTCACCAGGGGAATGTTGTGCTCTTTCCTCCACATTAAATATTGGATTAATCTGACCAGAGTACCTTGATTCACATGTCAGCTGTGTTGCCTACATGTTTTGAGGCATAACTCAAACTTCTCATAGTAATTTTGACCTTCATCTCACCTCCTCCACAATGGACATCTTGGCTGCTTCTTTGGTCAAATCTCTTCTTGACCAGCCAAACAATTTAGGCAGATTGTTGTTTCAACTGTTTTGAGATGATAGATTGAATATTGCTCTGTGAAAGTTTAATAACCGGAGATATTGCTTTCTTGTCCAACTCTGCTGAGATCTTCACAGAACTGCTGTACTCCTGATTATATTAAGTCTAAAGTAAAGAGGGCTAGACACAAATGCAAGCCGCACTTTTCAGATTTTATTTGTAAAAAAAAGAACAACAAAAAACTTATTAAAACCATGTATCATATTCCTACACCCTTGTATTGCTCACTTATAGATTAAGGTTTGTGGTTATAAGGTGGAAAAAGAGGATGTGAATACTTTTTCAAAGCACTGGTTGTATGAAGAAGTTTGAATTTCCTTATTTCTTATCAATATATATTTGTTCTAAAAACATTGTAAACAGACATTAAAAGCTTTGGAAAACCAGCCAAATAAAACACAGGAGCTCTGTATATCACACACCTATGTACCATGGAAATTAAAACCAAATGTTTGCCATATAAAGATTGAACATCGTATGAAATCATTCCTGGTATGCAAACTGCCAGGCAAAAGCAACATAGTAAAATGTTAGATCCCATGTCTGGGTACGGGGCCTCCGGAGCCTGCGACAGTCTGACCTTAAATAGGTTTGAAAAATGCGGATATGCCTTAAGAAGAGAGATAAAGCTGATGAAGGAGGGAAAAGATAAAATAACTCAGACGGCTGCAAACAAACCGTCAAACATTAGGACAGAAGAAAAAAAAATGACATTTGTGTGGAAGGTGGCTGCTGAGGGCATGGGAAAAATCTGTGCTCGCAGCAAGAAATCATTGATTCCATTGAGTGAGAATACAAATGTGTTGGCATGGCGTCTGTAATATGAGATCTCCATCAAACGACTAGATTTTGTTTAGAACTGCTTGGCACCATAGAACTGCAGAAGAAGTAGACGAGGAATGCAGTAAGCTGTCTTTGTGAGATTTTGTGAACTTCATGACTTATTTACCAATGGAAATAGGCTGAAAAGCTTAATTGTAAAGACAATTAGAATATCTTAATCCCTCTACCCTGCATAATTCAGGTAATTTTTTTATACTTTTCTCAAAAACATTCAGTTTTGAATCATATTCTTATCTTCTGCCTACTGGTAGATATAGAACAAGAGACAAGGGACCATTTTTAATCAGGAAGAATTAATCAAAATGGTTCTTTAAGAGTTCCACAACTCTAAGTTATATAGGACAACTGTGGTCAAACTGCAAGTGGGATTCTTTATTTAAGTCCAATTCTGATATAACAAGTGAAACGAGCAGCAGAAATCAAAACTCATCAGACAAGACTTACTATAAGGGTGGAAAATTATAATGGTAAGATTTCTTATTTAAAAATACTAATAAGAATAAGAATAAGAGACTTACTGAATAAAAAATGCATTTAATACATAATGTACACAGAAATGTTCTGAAATTTCGACATCAAATGTAAAATCTTGTCAAGACCAAAGAAAAGAAAAGAAGAATCTGAGAAATGTGGCTATGTTTTAAAAAAAAATGTTTGCCTCAAATTAGTAACTCAATATCTTTTCAAAAAATACTTTTTCCTTTCCTCTTTTACTTTTGCCAAGTTGAATGAAGTAATCAAACGTGAATATATTTTTGCTCAGTAGAGGGCGCACTACCAGGGAGATTAAACCACACAATATCACAAGAAGACAATTAGAATAAATATTGTCACAACCCTCCGTATCATGTAGCATTATCATATCGTCACATAAGACGCACCAAAGTGATCCCAAGACCAGATCTGGATTGCAGTCTGCGCCATGGTAAGCTAAATCTTCAAGCAAGCATTCCTTCCAAAGGAGTCTGTTTTACAGCACCAGGGAACAAAAGAGCAATTTATACTTTCCACTCTCTCTATTTTTTTTTTAAACAAAATTATTTAGTATTTCAGGTCCAGTGAGTGTGGCAGTGGGCCCCTGTTGTGATTTGTGCGCTCCCGGGTGTCTGCGGTCCCTCCTCCATCAAACGTCAGAAAGCAGCGGCAGCCTATAAAGCTCATATGAAGCCGTATCAGCAGCTCCAAATCGCATATACCTCGTTAACGCGACAGCCTGCGGTCACCCTGCACGGAGAATAAAACTTGATGCTCCGAAATAGACGACGCGAGACAAACCGCTCAAGGAGGACCAGGAGGACTGATGGACTGAACAGAAGAATACAGAAAGAAAGTCTTAATAGAAATTTGAATCGGATGAATAAATAATGGGCGAACTTAAATTCGGATTTGCGCATAGCGGAGTTAGTCCACACGTTAGTTTCTAAGCTGGAAAAGAAAAGGAGCTGATTTAAAAGGTAGAGGCAGTCCTCTCTGTGAACCGACACATTTCAGCTGCCAGAGCGAAACAAATGCGGACAGAAAGATGCATCTGGGCAAAGCTCTGCTGTTCGTCGTCCTCCTCAACTGCGCAACTCTGAGCTCGCCCCTGTCCACTTGTGCCACCGTGGACATCGACCATGTGAAGAGGAAGAGAGTCGAGGCGATCCGGGGTCAGATCCTGAGCAAACTTCGGCTGTCGAGCCCCCCGCACTCCATGGGACCGAGCAAGGTACCCTATCAGATCCAGGCGTTATATAACAGCACGAAGGAGCTTCTGGAGCAGCTGGGCAGGGATCGGAAGCAGAGCTGCGGCCAGGACAACACAGAGACGGAGTACATCGCCAAAGAGATATACAAAATCAACATGGTGCACGGAACGCCGGACAACAGTGAGTTCTTCCCTTTTCTAAACGTTCTCGTTGTCTCCGTAGTGCGTAATTACGCACCGCATGAAGGCCAATTTGTACTTCCTTCAAAAATATGTCGATTGTACTGCGTTGTATCAATAAAATTGTACGGCGTTTAAAAGGTGGCATATAGCTTTGAAAATGAACGAGATATGAAGACAGGTCACACTTTGTGAGATATTTAAAGCGTTTATTTTCTGCGTATAACTAAATATCACAACTAACGAAAACTCTGCATTCAGCTTCTTAAAATTTGACAAAAGCATCGGAAATCTCGTAGATATATGATGCTGTGGCCTGTGGCTAACAGCGTTGACTTTACAAGTGTTCAAAAGGACATTGCTGAAGAAGCAGGCTGTTCAGAGAATGTAGGAGCCAAGCAATAAGGTTGAGTGGAAGGAAAAAGTGTGCAAGTGCAATAAGAATAAAAGATAAAGTAGTTGGCTGGACTCAGTTTTCTAAGATCCACCACATGTGCAGGACTTTGGCTAAATGCCCTGCATTAGTTGTGTTAAGCCATTCCTGATCCAGAGACAACAACCTCAGTCTAGGACAAAAACAAAACAAAACAAAACAAAAAAAAAGCTGAATTGTTGTTCAGTAGCATAAAGCCAATTTTGCATTTGATTGGAAACCAAAGGTCCCAGAGTCTGGAGAGCGAGCGAAGAGGCACGAAATCGAAGTTGCTTGGATCAGAGCTCAGCATGGCATTTCCACAGTCAGAAACAATTTAGGGAGCTTTGTCATCTGCTGGTGTTGGTTTACTGAGTTTTAACGAGTCCAAAGTCAGAGCAGCCACAAAGTTTTAGAGTGCTTCATTATTCCCTCTGCTGACAAACTGTGTGAAGATGATTTCATTTTCTAAGCAGGACTTGACACTCTGCCCGGAGAACCAAAAGAAAAACTGGTTAAATGAGACTAAGCAGCCAGTAAACACAAATGATCTAACGTAGATTCTTTAAGGGGCATTGCTAAGAGAAAGATGAGACGCTACAGAAGTGCAGAGGAGCTGACTATCAAAGCGATCGCAGCAGATCCACAGAATGGTCGCCTCCATCGATGCTGCATGGATGCAGTAAATGATGTCGAAGGAGGGAGCATTGAGTGCATCTACTCTCTAGTACGCGGACATCTTTTAAAATAGGCTGACATTAATGAGGTAATAATGTAATAAAAACTCATTTTTAAGGGTTTTGTTTGACATTCTTATTATTGGAGAAAATTAATTTTGAGTTTCCATTAGCATTTAGTCGTGATCACATCTTGAAAAGAAATACACACTTCACTGTGTGTGTCATAAATCTACAAGATAAATGAGGTTCATTCTTCGAATCACAGTCAATGAAATAGATAGTTTTTCCAAGTCAAGGCTGCACCAATATTAGAAATTATTGTGATGGAGAAAACATCGGTGTATCGGTAGCGATATAAACTCTTTTCTGCTTTTACATTTTACATTTTTGGTTCGGTTATCTGCCTCTGGTGAGATCATCCTTTGTTCGACTGGTTGAACACAACATGGGCAAATAAATCAGAAGTTCAAAATACTTATATTAGTCAGCAGTTATTGCACTCCAAACTGTTCACACACTATGATGATGATGATGATGATGATGATGATGATATTTTGGATGACATTCTAATCTACAGCGAGATACCTTAATATATATATATTTTTTACAAATGTTATACAAAATAAAAAGAAATCAAATAAAAATATTAAATATTTAAGAACTAGTTCATTTAAGATGACCAAATAGAAACGAACAATTTTCTTTGAGAACACTTCATGCTTTCACAAAGCAAAGAAACATATTTCTACATTGTGAAGATCTTAAAGCTGCTTTCCAAATTCTCTGTAGATTCATCTCAGTTACAGTCATTGTTATTTTTTCCGACTTGTTTTGCGATTTAGTTGTAAAATGGAGATAGTTGAAGACGGAATCTACCCAAATCGAGCTGTGATACCTGATTACTTCTGTATGCAAAGATATGGCATAAAGAAACTTATCAGCCTGTAAACTTATTTTTATCTTCTTTTTCTTACTTATTTTGATGGGGGGTTTTTTTATTGAAATACTTATTTTTAAATGGAAATCAAATATCAAAATTTATGTCAAAATCCCTCAGTCGCCATGATGTTTACTGAAGCCAGCTAATCAGCTTAGTTCTTGTGCCTCTTTTGACGTCATCAAGCAGAATTGGCACGTTTTTCCTTCAGCGTTCTTAAAAAAAAAAAAAAAAAAAAAAAACATGTTTTGTGAAATCCTGAAGTAGAAATCCACACTCAGCTGTTTTTTTTTTCTTTTTTTTCTGTCAGTACTCATTTATTGGTGGGAAAAATGCACCACTGGACAATATATTTAAAAACAGCAGTGGGAACTTGCAAAGGAGAGGAAATGTGTTTTACTCCTGTGCTGTCCCACCTGTTTTAACTCTGAACCAGGAAGGTCAATCCCCTCCTTTACTCTCTATCCCCTCTTGTTTCTTCCCCCCTCAGTGGATCATGTTCCACCTCCCAGATGTTACCATTTCCTTTCCAGTCAGGGCCAAATGAGAGGGACATCTGCCTCGGCGGATGGGGGATGCCTTTAGGGGAAGGGAAAGTGAACAGAGGTGGACAGGAAGGGTTGGAGGACGGAGGGGACCCTCCTGGTTAGCTTTGAGAGAGGGATCCCGCTCTCGGCGAAGTCCTCGTGTTCACAGGCACGATGGTGTTGAGGCGGTGCTCCGATCGAGCCCGCTGTGTCTTGGCCTGATAATTACACACACAGGTGGTCTGTGAGGGGTGAGATCACCTCACTGTTGAGGTTTAGCTTTTGCTAAACCGAGAGTGAAACAGCGCCTTCAACATGAATTCCTCCATTATGCCTCCAATTTGTTGCCAATTTGCCACTAAGTATGGTTTTTGGTGCTCTGTTTATAATGAGCTTTACTTTGGATGGGGCCAATTTGTTAAAATAATCAGAAAAGGCTGTTTAGGCTCATATTCTTCTTACTCCACATATTTCATGCCAAACTTATATAGTTACCAGCATTTTTATTTTAATAGAATAAACGGCATGGAAATGGAAAACTTGTGGAGAGAGGGGGACACGTGTCTGTGGTCAGACTGAGAGAGTAGAATAGGATAATAAATGCTGAAGAGAGCCTCACGGTCCAGGGCAAAGCCAAGCTTATTGCATCACCGCACCTTTGAAATCAACAGGTTTCCTGAAGTTTAATTTCCCCTCTGTAATGTTCTGGTTCGAATCTTTCAAAAGCGATTTGGACCAAAGACACCAAACAGTGGAGTCCTGCTCTCAGAACCTTAGATTAGCTTCAGGTGAATTTATGTTAATGCTAACAGGCGAGAACTGGAGTTTATTTTATTACGGTCGCTTGTGAACAGCTGGGGAAAAATAAAAAGAGACAAAAAGAAGATTTAATTTAAGTTTCAGCAGTATTTATATGTGAACTTCTCTTTTGTCACTTATGCATAGGCTTCTTTTTATCTACTGTACCAGATGGTAACAAGGTGTAGTTGCCACTTCTGGTACAGATGCCATTAGTTAGACTCATTAATTTGCCTCTCTTTGGTATTTTAAATTTTATTTTCTATGTTTTCATCCTCCTGCATGGGAGCAATATAAATGTGGATGCTCCTGCAGCCTTGTTCGTCACAGCTCCAATTCTTTTGAACTTTTTAATCACTTCTCTGACTGGAGGAGTAGCTAATTTCTTTTCTGACTCGCAGAGGTCGACACACATCTGCTTTACTTGCTTGTCCTCTTGTCCTACAGAAATAACTGTCTGCGTCAGATCACGTCAAAGAGAAACAACATGCTTATGGATAACAAACTGAAGGCTTTCCAAGTTTCAGACAAATGTAAAATGTCTGTTTTTATTTAAATTGTTCATTTGAACAATAAGGAGCCAGTAAGTGCCGTTTTTGATGTAGGCCACAGGGCAGAAGGCCAGAACGGCATTAGAAACTTTCGAAAGCATGTTGCACAAGAACCATGTGGAAAAAAAAAATAAAAAATCTGTCAGTTGTGCCTTGAACAAGTTTTTAAAATAATTTTAAGGTCATGGGGAGGTAGAAACGCCTTATGTTGGGTGAACTCTCTGTGTATTTGCTGTTGCGAATATGGAAATCAGGCCTCGTTTGCTGTCAAACACAGTGTCCACATAGTGTGAGGCTCAAGTTATCATGTGATGTCTTGTGTTCTGTTTTTTCAGTTTTCACAAATCGGGAAAGTCTGTGCGGATGTTTATATGATGGATGCAAACGAGAAAAGGGTAAAAATATAGTGCTGATGTAGAAGCACAGCATGGGTGATGTGGAGCTGCGGGGCACAACAAGTAAGGCCTCGATCGCTCACGGTGCTATTTTTCAGCCTAAATTTGCGCTCTTTGATAAATGTTCAGATTTCTGGAATACGGTTATAAGATGCATAATGAGCGATTTAAATAAGTACCTGAGGAATAATTAAATAACCTATCACATTAGTGAAATCAGGCTTTGTTTAAAAGAAGAATAAAACGAATCTTGTGCATTTGCTGTTTAAATACGACTAAGGCATCTTTACTGCCACTCTTTCTGTTTTTGTTTACAGGCATGAACATATCTTTGTTTTGAAGTCAAACCGTTGTGATTTTGTGGCTTTACATTGGGTAGAGGCAGATCGTCCGCCCCATTTACAGGCTACAGTCCTCGATGCAGTCGTACTGGGTTATATTCCCAACCCCTGACTGTCAATAAAAGTTTCTGATGGGAGGGGGGAAGTATTTTAGAAAACCCTATTTGCAGATGCATGGAAAATATTTTTTTTAAAGATTTTTCCTATTACATGCACGCAGGTGCCATCAGTTACAACAGCAAGCTTTCAAATGTACCTGTCCTAGCTTATTTCCATCTTTGTCATTTGAATCACTAATCAAATTATTTTCAAGACATCAAGATACTGAAATAATATTAAAGCAGTTCCCTAAAACTAAATTGAACATTTTTTTTTTACCCTAATTAAAACATAAAAAAAAACAACAGAAAAAACACCGAAACTACACGGCAGGTGCAAACAAAGCAGGAAGTTGGTAGAAAAGGGCTCATTTCATCACTGCACAAGCTGGTCAGCAAACGACAGGAAAGATTTCCATCTTGGGGGTTTATGTGCGCGACAGATCTGGTGTATGTCAGTGCCTGGCTTTAGGGAAGTCATCGCGATAACAAAAGCTTCAGCTCCAACTGCTTATCAACAGAACTGAGTATAGCAAGGCCTTTGATACACAGATACCACTGAGATGAAGTCATATGACATTTAAAAAATCTTGGCGTTTTACTATCAATGTTATCACTTTCTCCAAATATAGACAGAATCTGTTGGAATTTTTGATAAGAGAGGCAGCAGCCAACCTCATTCACTGTGGGCTGGAAAATAAAGTGCCAGCCTATTGTACGCTGCAATGTGAGGACTGAGTTTTGGTCATATGTTCATATGGGACTCTATGTAAAAAGACAGCTTTGATCACATTTATTCCCATTTTGGTAAAGGTGTGAAGAAAAGCCTTTAAATAAATTATTTTCATTGCAGTAGCTTAATTTCATGTGAAATATTTTAGCGTGACTGCTTTTATTCAGTTTGAAAGAAAAAACAAAAACTACTCATTAGGAATAATTCCTTTTGACAAAATCGAAGTGGTGCATTTACTGATCATTTGGAAGCACAGCCCAATTTTTGGCAGATGGACAGCACACAGAGGAAAGAATCTATAAACATCGCTACCGGCACAATCTCACCACATTGTCCAGGGTTGTGATCCTCTGCTGACTTTTTCATTAGCTCACCCTGGTGGCTCTCTAAAATCATAGCAGCGTCTCGTCAGCAGAAATCACTCAAATGTCTTATTGCTGAGGCTGAAATAGTTCAGTGATGCTGCATTGTTTTTGGGAAACAATGCAGGAAATATATATATATATATATATATATATATATATATATATATATATATATATATATATATATATATATAATTACTTTTGCTTTTATTTAGAAAGTTTGAAGTGAATGATTTCTTTCTGTAGCCCTTATCTTGATATTTTAACATTAAGTCACACCCCTACACCTCCTCACTATTCAGTTAGAAACTACTCACAATATTCACAAAAAAACTATAGTTTTCTGTGAATACCCCTCTGAGTTCCAGCATGTTTTCTTTTGCTTAAAAGCCATGTTTCATCTGTTTTCCCCTCACCAGATAATCTCCCCTGCCCTAAAAGCCTGACTTCTAAAGTTTTCCGCTTCAGTGTCTCTGAAATGGAAAGGAACTCAACCAACCTGTTCAGAGCAGAGTTTCGAGCCCTGAGGGTACCAAACCCCAAAGCCGTGAGGAGTGAACAGCGGATTGAGCTCTACCAGGTGCGTAAAGGTAGCGTTTCTTTGTCCTTCTACCAATAAAGTTCCATATTTTCAGTCTGTCATGAACATTTATTAAAACCCCTTAAGCCCGGAGATATTTCCTTCTTCAGCTGGAATAACATCCCTAAGTTCTGCTCCGTAACGGAGAGGCCAAAATTAACAACCTTCTGCTGCGTTTTCACTAGATACTCAGGGGAGTTTGAAATGATATAAATCTCCATGTCCCATGACCAAAACTGGATTCAATAATAATAATAATAATAATAAAAAAACCCCAGCAAACTTCAACTCTTTACACAGCATTGCAACATTACACCAGCAACCTAAACTTTTACCTATTTTGTCACATTACAACCACATCCTTTACTTTATGTGATGAATTTTGGATTTGATACAAAAGACGAACGCAAAATAGTGCAAAATTGCAAAGTTAATTGAAAAATTCATTGCAAATTGTGGCATCCATTTGTTGACAACCTCCCAGTAGCAAGCAAGCTTATAATTATACCTTTGTGTCACTGTTTTGCAGATTATGAAACCAAACGAGCACATTAGGAAGCAGCGTTTCATTGCCGCTAAAAACGTGCAGACCAGAGGCTCTCCTGAGTGGGTCACCTTCGACGTGACAGAAACCGTACGAGAGTGGCTGATAAACAAAGGTGGGGTTAACATTATCTGACAGAGTTTAAAATAAGACATCATTAATCGCTCCTGCTGACATTAAAATCATTTTTACTGCTCTCCCTTTCACGATCGTTTGGCACCAGGATCTAATCTAGGTTTGGAAATCAACGTGCATTGTCCCTGCCACACCTTCAGTTCAAACGGTGACATCATCGACAACGAAAAGGAAGTTCTGGAGGTGAAGTTTAGAGGTGGGTTTCCTCGGTTAAGTTGCCACTTGCTTAAGTGATTTCGTTGAGTGCATGGTCAAAACTTCTTGCGTCTCCGTTGTGTGAAAGACTAGCAGGAGAAACGTTCGCGCACTTTTCAAATCGGATGCGACGATTGATAAAAATCGTGACAGAAGACGCTGTGGTGGCTTAATAGGTGGAGATAGAGAAGCTGAATCCTGTCCTGTGGTTTAGGTGTCGACGGAGATGAGGAGCAGAGTCGCTTGGACCTGGACAACCTGAAAAAACATAAGCAGCAACACCCTCCTCACCTCATCCTCATGATGATCCCACCCCACCGCATGGACACCCACTCCTCTCGCCGACGCAAGAGAGCGCTGGACACAAACTACTGCTTCTCGTAAGCTTTCGTTCAGCGACAGGAGCGGATTGCCTGTGAGATTAAACTTTACGCAACCGCATTAGATGTTCTCGTGCTCCGCAGGAACACGGAGGAGAGCTGCTGCGTTCGCCGGCTCCACATAGATTTCCGCCGCGATCTGGACTGGAAGTGGATCCACGAGCCCAGCGGCTACGACGCCAACTACTGCTCCGGGCCCTGCCCTTACCTGAGGAGCTCCGACACAACACACAGCTCGGTAAGAAAGAAGGCCTATGAAGCAAAAATGATCAACTCTAACCCTACCAAGAACCTGTTCTAGTTTAACTCTAAAAAAGAAATAACTGCTTCCATTTACATATGTTGATCATTTAGTTGTCGGAGAGTAAAATATGTGCAAGGTTTTGATAGAAACGTTGTCCAATAAGACGAAATATTTAGTTTCAGCCACTGTTAAAGCATTTGGAGGGCTCCACACTCTGTCTGGGAAAGAAATAGCTTCTCAAACCAATACTAGAGCATTTTTTTCTTCTATTTTCCGTGTATGGATAAGTGTGGAAAAGGAACACAAGTGTATGGAAACATTTTAAAATATATTCTTCCATATATTCCATAGACTGGTAATTGGACTGACAAAGGTACATGATATGCTAAAATTAGATGTGCTCTGATACATCATTTTGTTCTTGGGCAGAAATGCACAAGAAAGTTATGCAATTACTTAGTGTCATAGCATAAGAATGAATATGCAAATATTTTGGCCACTGCAAGTACTTGCAGACATTCCTGTCACATTGTCCGACTTTTTCTCTGCTGTGAATTAACCCAAATCTTTCCCAGATTTCTTCAATTATACACAAGCGTAACAGACTAAACAGAAGGCATTGGAAACGTGTGTGAATGAGAGTTTTTAACTTCCACACTTTGCTTCCCAACAGCTGCTGAGCCTGTACAACACTCTGAATCCAGAGGCCTCCGCCGCCCCCTGCTGCGTTCCTCAGGACCTGGAGCCCCTCACTATACTCTACTACTCTGGACGGACCCCTAAGGTGGAGCAGCTCTCCAACATGATCGTCAAGTCTTGCAAATGTAGCTGAGAGGACACAAAAAAGACTGATTGAGGGGAAAGGATTTCACTAGGTACAGAAGAAGAAAACCTCGTAGACTCTGAGCTGTGATGAATACTTTAAACTGACCCCGTGGCTTTTCTCTGTTCTGAACTAAAACTGTTTTTGTTCTTCTTCTTCTTCTTCTTGCTCCGTGTTAATTTTGCTGTTACAGAGACATTTCCGAGAGGGGAGTTATTTTTAAAACCTGACCCCAATTTAACCCCCGGCTGAATCAAATTTATTTTACGGTCTACTTTCAACTTCAAAAGTCAGATAGTCCGCAGAGTTACAATCTCTACATTGTCAGCAGTGCAGCTTTTTTTTTTTTTTTATTTCTGTCCTAAATTTAAAATCTGCTCCCCTGAATGGTCGGATTTCTTTCTGGCTGGGGATTTTGTTTAAACTTTCCTTAAGTTCCCTTCTCTGTAGACAGTGGGCATTATCTTCAAACACAAAAGGAGAAAGGACAGACTCACTGCTGTATCCAAAGCCATAGCTGTGGTCTGGGGAAAGGAGAGTTGAGTGAGAATGCCTGTTGGATTTGCAATGGAAAGGCAATGAACAAAGAAATTGAGCCAAGGTTTTCTCTTTTGGCCAGCCAGCAGCGGTGGCCCTTTTATTTTCTGTGCATCTATTAGAGCGGATGGACAGGAAAGAAGAAAAGGGGACCTGAATTGCAGGGAAGGATTGTGTTGGAAACTGGCCACGGGTGCGCTGCCATTCACTGGATGTTTTCATTCCTAACAGGTTCAAATTATTATTTTATTTTTTCTCCTCGAACATCAAAGAATTTACTGGAAGGGAGCAAGTGTTATGCAACGAGCTTTTTATGAGATTTCTTTTACATTAATAGCAGATTTTGTCTGTTACGTAACTTGTCATATAGTGATTGTTTCACTAACAGAAGGGAATTGACGCGTATCGTCATTATCCACAATGAAAGCCATTTTATACTGTACTATACCTAGGATACTGTTACATTGTAATTTAGAAATAATGTCCAGCTTTTGTATCTGTATGTATTAGACTAGCTTAACCTGTTGTCTGTGCCCCAGTGTGTGTCTGGCTGATGTTGTTTAAAGGTGGGAGTTCACAGAGAGTTAAATCCTGGCACTTTTGTTTTGCGGCAATGCAAGAAAGTGTAAGTATGCAGCTCAGAAAGTGCAAGGTGTAGAAATAAAAACAGAGGCCACAAAAATTTTGTCCTCAGTTTAACTTTTTCTCCGGGATGGTTGACAATGTTCATGTGAGGCAGATGTCGCGTTCAGCTTTCAAAACAGGGAATCGGAAACAAAATCAAACGACAGAAGCCAAACCAGGGTTTAAAATATTTTTACAAACTATAACATCCAACTACAATAATCAATAAAGATAATTCAGAAGTGTGAACACATGTCTAGAGATGCACCAATTTATGATCTCTAAACTAGGACTGACAGACTTTAAAATATCTCTGAGAGAATTGAACATTTTTCTGTCCCTACAATGAAATGTTTAAAGTAAAATAAGTATCTCCCTGTATAAACTCTACTAATACTGTTTCCTTTTGTAAAGGAGGTATCGAAAACATGAAACAAAACAATGATGCATCATCCTTCAAGCTGAAATGATTGCCTCTAAAATCTTTTTGCCCACTTGAAAACCTAAATGTGCAGTAAATTCTGAGAATTGTATTTATTTTAAATTTCCTTTGTAGTGGGTGAAAAAAAAATATTGCGTCAATCTTAATGATTGAGAAGAAAAATCATTTTATTGTAGTCATTTATCAGTTTATTGTAGCTCCACAGAAGAGTTTGTTTTGCGATCATTAATTATTCACACCAGGAACAGAGATGACACACTGTGTGTGACAGAGAGCAGCCACTGTTCCACAGCTCACCTGTTAAGCAGTGTTATTTTAAATCAAACATACAATCGAGAAATTTTATTTTGTTTTATTTTTTTAGCATCTTATGTTAGTAATTACCACAGTTAGCACTGGTAGGTGTATTTATTGTAAGTATTTCCTATAGGGATGGTAGAACGTTGACCTTAACTCTGAGATCCTCAAAAAATTGCAGCCAACAATAGACGTGTGTAGAAAAAAAAAAAAAAATTTAGGAGTATCCAGACGCTTTGTGCTACATCTGATGTCCAAACTCCAGTTTATTTGTAAAGCACATTTAAAAACGAAAAGAAAGTTTGCACAAAGTGCTATACATACAAAGGCAAGGTAAATAAAACATAATTTTTTAACTCCTCAGTATACCTGAAATGAGCTTTTCCTTGTGTCATTATTATTGCCACCTGTTAATGTTAATGTTTATGTATGGTGCATTCACTGACAAGAAAACGCATTTTAATTTCCAAACGTTTTTCAGGTTACTTTGTAGATGTTCTAAGCAATTGTTAAACAGTTAAGAAATTGTTTTGAAACAGTGTTTACTTTTCTCACTTTACAGGAGGGTGAAATTTAGAATTCAACAAATGGTTTGTTTAACAGTTTAAGTTCAATAACCTCTCCAACTTGATGTCCTTTAACTAGATATCCGTTCACAAACAAAAGAAGCACAGTTCACGTCAACATGCACCATTCAAAGGGTTATAAAAGCTCCTTTCTATTTTTATTTCTGAAGCTGGCGCTTACTGAGCCAGCGTGTGATTCCTTTTTTTTCTTCCTTTCTACTGATTTATATATATATATATAGTAAAAATGCCAGTGTTGAATTAACAACCAAAAGTGTCTATATGTGTCCAAGTCAGCTAGTGTTAAATTCAACAATACAGTGTCACATTAACATTTACAGCGGTGCTGGTGTTAAAATATATTAAAAGTAACACCAGTGTAGTGTTGATCACAAAACATAATGTGGTGTTAAAAAAGTTAATAATTGACCCACAAGGTGTCGATATCAATCAAATCCAGTGGAGAATATTCAAAACAATACACGGTAATGGAAAGTTTAGCTTTTCTTAAACCCATTTCAGTATTATAGGCCAATGTTAATTTAACAAAAACATGGGCGTCAATCTTTTAACACTTTCAGAAGTGTTACTTTAACACCCGCTGACTTGGACACATATAGACACTTTTGGGTGTTAATTCAACACTGGCATTTTTACTGTGTATATATAAAAATCTCACCTGTCACATTTCAAACCTTTCTCGGGACAATGAGGACTGTTATGAAAACATTTCCGTCTCCGTCTGTTTTAGAGCAGTGTGAAGCCTTAGTGCAAGATTTGGCACAGGAAGGGAATAAACTCTTAATCTGATGGCAGCAATATGTAAAGTTAGAGCTCATTTTCCTCTCAGAGTCGGGCGAACGTGTCTGAATCCGTGTCCTGTTTGACGCTTTCCCCGTCAGCGCCATCTGTCCTTTATGGTGTTTTTCAACCGTAATGCTGTTTGATGAAGTCTGTTATTAAAAATACAACACGCTAAACCATGCGAGCCCTTTCAAAGCTGCGACATTAAACTGTTCACTAAGCGCTTTGCCTTTTCTGCATCAAACCTGTGAAAACACTTAACTCCAGATGAGGAAAAGATGAATTTATCCGCTGGTTCAGGCTGCCACATTGAAATGCCATTTAAAATGCCATTTTCTCAAAAGCAAGAAAAACATGAATTTTGCTTGAATCTCACCAGCCTCACCTGTTTCCTGCGAGCACATGCTCAGTTTTTTTTTTTTTTCTGCTTCAAGCTGGAGTAATAAATTCAAGAGCCCTTTTTCAGAGATTTATGCCTAACAGCTTTCCCAGGCGACACGCTATTACTCTTATTTCCAGGGCATATTAACACGCAGACATGTCATTATTTTCTTATTTTTCTCTGTAATAGTCGTATAAATCACACAGCAACCTGTATTTCCCAATTAATATTATATATTATTGCACAGCTATCAGTTTGGGTCTTGTGAGCCTGTTGTTCTTCAAAGAAATTTGTTTCTGATGCACAAAGTCCTAAACTATACGATTTAGATTTTGTTTGTTAAATATGCTTGATTAAAAAAAAAGGTACTTGCAATGCATCTGAAAACTGATAAGTATGAAAATTGATGTCTTAAACATGTTTCATAAATTGCACTGAATATGTAGAGAAATTTATTCAATAACAGCCTTTTTATTTACCACTTAAATTGATTTATTTTTGCCTCGCTAAACATTTTTATGTGTTATAAAATATCTAAATTGGAATTAAGAAGTTTTGACGAAACACTAAGATGTGAAGGTTTTGTTTTGACTTCGAGAAACAGAGTCTCAATACCGCTTTGCTCTCTTTCCATTCAGTGTTGTTTTTACACCAAGCATACATTTAGGAATCATGGCTATAAGTCAAGTTTGGCTTCATCAGGGAATAAGATATTTCATCACATTCATTTGAAAAAATTCACATTTGTTTTTTTGTTTTTTTCTTTTTTCAAACTATAGCCAGACTTGGTTAAATTCTTAGCCTTCTTGAGCAGTTTTCTTCTTGTCCTTTTATCAATCTTGAAGGGACACCCAGTTCTCAGTAATTTCGCTATGTTCTCCACTGGATCATTACCGTTTTTATATATTCCACGGCATATCTGATGCACTGGAAAACCTTGTGGACCTTTGTGCTGACTGATATCTGTAGAAAACGAATTCCAATCTGTGAAACCTATGAGGAAGTTTCAGGAAGCGCACAGAAAAACAGCTGAAGCTTATTTGGAGGTTTATCAGGGGCACTTTAAATGCTGGTGGGTGTGAACCGGCTCTCTTTTTTAACAGGAAATGTAATGTTGTGGTTAATTTTGAACACAGCCACATCCCCAGTTAGAAGAGGGTGTGCACACTTAAGCAACCAGATCTTTCTGGGGTTTTTTTAATTTTTATTTGTATTTTCATTTTCCACCTAAACATTTCAGTTTGTTTTTCAGTCGAGTTACACAGGTCACAGGCGAAATTTATTTTATTCAAATGGTTTGTAAATCACAAGAACTTGGCATTTTAAGAGTGTTGTGTAAACCCTTTATATGGGAATAAATAAATAAAAAAGTACAGATATAAACTTTTTGTTAATATTTACCAGTATTACATTTTATGCCGTCCTCAGTGAAGGTCTGCAGTCACTCACAGAGACTCGGGGCTAATGGGTTGAGCTAATATGGACTGACAAATAGCCAGAGAGAATTTCCTCTCTCTGCGTGTCCATTATTGTTCCCTGTCAAAATCAATCAGAGATGGACCATGATGGGAACACAAAGACCAGAGGGCAACCTCAGGTCTAAACAGGAGCTGGGGCTTCAACGGCTTTGCAGAGAGCCATGCACTAACAATACACATATTTGTGGTACAGAGGAGCTGGGGCCCCATGCATGATTGACTTTTAGATGTCCAGCAGGCCACCGTATGTCATGTCGCTGCTTGCAGCATTGTGTAAAAGTTTTAAATGGGTATTTGCATCCACACAAACGTTCCTGTAGTTTTTAAAGGGTTTGTAATCACTAATAATCCTGTTGCTTTGACTCATGTCTGTCGTTGCTTTTAGCTGTGAAAGCGGCAATGCTTCATTCTTAGTAAAACTGATCTATGTGGTAGCCAAATTAAAGGATTTAGTCAAAACTCAACCTTAGATCTTTGAGTAGGAAATGATTGAAGCCATTTTGTACCTTTTAGGAATCGGGACACACAGTTCAAGAAAGACCTTATCCACAAACTCAGCAAGTCGTCACGCTGCAGTTGACTATTTGTGGCAGCTGTTAAAGAATAAAGAAAAAAGCTAAAGAATCATTGGGAACCACCTTGTTGGTTTAAGCACGTCATAATATGCCATCTTTAGTATTTGTCAAAGATGAAAAGAAAAGAAATGCATCAGAACACTGTTTAGGTTGGTCATGGCCACACAGTGGAGCAGGTGTTTGCTCAGCTGTTGTACAGCAAGAAGGTTCTGGGTTTAAATCAAAGTCTTTTACGACTTTGAACTCAGTTGCCACATTAGTGTTATGTAATGTTATGTTTTAGTTTATTCTTATTTTAGTGTTATTGTTATTTGTCTCTCTAGCAGGTAGAAGTCAGCCATCTTACCTCTTTGTTCACCCATAGACGTCTTCTGAGTCATGTGGAGTCGAGCAACGTTATTCAGTCAGGCATCCAGTGGCGATATCTTCAATTACACAAGTGATGAGTTTATAAGCTGTGCGATGGGAGGCTGTTATTGTAAATGTTAGCTTCCGTCACTTATTCAACAGGTTTTACAGACGAAGTGGATCCAAAAACACCCCTGGAGGTCTGTTCTGTCTTCGTTTTTTTTTTTTTTTTTTTTTTTTTTTTTTTTTTTTTTTTTTTTTTTTTTTTTTTTTACAGAGATGTATAAATCTAATCTGACCACCTTTACCCCAAACCTCCAATAAAGCAACTTCCAAGCTCTGGGCTACTGTTGCGCAACCCATAATCTGATTTAAGTTCAGGCCCCATTTCTCAGTCAAAGTATGACTTTCTCAGAACTTAGGACTCAACCAGTGATGAATTGCATGACACGTAAATGCACAGAGGTTTGGAAAACTCTGTCTTCTGCTATTCCCTGAGCAGATTAACAGATGTGGAGGGAAGAAAAAAGAGAGATGGAAGTGAGAGACGGAGACACAGGGGGAAACAGTTCATATATATATATATATATATATGATATGTGTGTGTATGTGTATATACGTCTGTTTCTGTGAGAAATAGAATGAGAGAAAGAGGGAAAACGATAGAACGAGAGACAGTGAGCGAGTCGTTTAAAAGGTTGTAGCTGCAATAAAATCATCAGGTCACATCAGAGCAGTTCTCAGGCCCTGGGTTGGAAAGAGTTGTGTAATTCAGCAATGGGAAGAAGACACACACACACACACACACACACACACACACACACACGAGGTCGACCAGCACCCGTAGTTACTGGAAAAGAGTGAAAGGGTGAACAAATATGTAAACACATATCAACTTCATAGACCTTCAGAGCTAAACAAATGAATGGGAGGTCTGGATCAAACCAAAGCATTACATTATAGCTCAATGTGTGCGCATGTGTGTGTGCGTGTGTGCGTGCGCGTGTGTGTGTGGGAGAGAAAATAAAAGGACGGTGTGTGCCGGAACGAGAGGAGGGAAAGTGGAGCCTGTGAGAAAGTGAAGCAGATGCTCTTAGATTATAATCTGCTCAACCTCTAAAGCCGAAACACAACATTAAAAGAAAGAAGTATAAATTACACTTAAGGGAGTGTTAGTTTAAAGACGTAAAAAAAAAAATATATATAAATGGGAAAAGTTCATGCACACCCAATTCAAATTGCAAGACTGAAACTTTCCGTAAAGATTTCCTAGCCATGCAGTGGCACGCTTTAAGATCCCAGCAATAAAAGATGGAGATCAGTGAGAAAACTTTCAGAGATGCTGAATCCCATCCGTGCGAATAACTCTGCAGTCCCCTGCTGTCCCATAAGCCCGAATATGCCACCCTGCTTCTACTTCCAGGATCATATTACATGTTTTAATTTAGACAAAAATCAACTTTAGAAAACTGAACTGAATTTATCATTTTCATTCATCATGAAACACTTCTCCAGTTTTTCTTTTCTTCTTGTTTTTTTTTTTTCTTTTTTACTGAAGCCATGTATCATTTTTGTCAGTTATTTACCAAAATTATTTCTATTTGCTAAATGTTATGAAAATGAGAAGCAGAATTGTTTATTAACATTCTTGAACACACTTTCTTTGATGGAAACGCTTTTTAAACCGTATGACTCGGCTCAATTGTCATGACTTTCTTTCCAAACGTCTCTAACAACGGTTTTGTCAGAAATCTGTGTCAGAACTGGTGCAAATTTGTAGTCCGCTTTGTTCACACACATCTTTGGAGCCGCGCCTCCAAAACGTCTGCATGACTGACATCATAACTTAATGATAAGTGCTCAAACATTTTTGACTGAATTTGAACTTCCAAGCTAATTTCCTAAGATGCTGATTCATTTGCAACACAGTGTTGTTTTCCTCAAAATGCTATTTGTTTCAGCAGACAAACAGTTTCACAACAGGATGCAGCCGCCTCTGTTCCTCCCAGTTAAAGTGGTGAATCCGAATATTTGCCACTTAAATCAAATGTTGTGACTGAACCTCACACAGCTATTTCAGCAGCATCACTGTCAGAAAAGGAATGGTTGTCTTTGTCTATGCAAACTTCTGGCTTTACAGGAAGCAAAAAAAAAAAAAACATATCAAGCTATTTTGGCATTAGAATTTTGTTAATCTGAAATAGCATGTCAAGAAAAAGTTTAATGCCAAAGTGAGAGAAAAAAAAAAAATGTTTTGTTTGATTTTTTTAAGGTTCAGATTTTTAGACGGCAAAGCTGAAAAACAAATGTTTGTCACATTGAACTGTGACCTTCTATTCGTCCTCAGAGCTTTATCTATTCCCTCGTAGCTCATTATTTTAGCATGGATACACAGCGCTTTGCCAAAGTGTTCTTAGCAACTAAACATGACAACAAAACACATTTTGTCACGTTCTTGCACAAACTCCAGTGTGCAGTGTTGCGTTGGGATTTTAATTGATAGATCTGTGAAATTAAGCGGGAGGAACGGTTTCCAAAATGAGAAAAGGGTGGCATGCTTTTGCATTCAGCATCTTTACCTTGGTGGTCAAAGCATCATATGTTGAAATCTAGCCCAGAAATTTCTGAAGTGCATTTTCCACTTGGTACACATGACATTGTTTGCTGTAACTGAACAACAGAGGCTGCCACCTCCTGCGCACACAGGACTCACTCAGTCTGATTTTAAACAGACACAAGAACTATGCTGGCTTTTTTCACACCCTGCTTCAAGCGCAGTTTATCACCTTATGTGCCTTTAATAATAGCTTAGAAAAATGCCTCGCCAAGTTAAATAAAGCATTTCAGTTGAACAATAACTTAACTGTTGAGCTGTTAAAAATTCGACATCATCATCAGTTACTCATAGATACAGGAAACTGCACTGTGGGACTTTTATCCATTAATTTTCACTACATAAGGCCAAAATTACTCAACAAAGATGGAAAGGGGGGGAAAAAATGTACATCTCTAATAGCTCTGCAATTACTCTTCTATTAGTAACAAAATATTTCAGACGCCGTGTTGCCAAGTAACTAGCAGAAGCAAAAACCTGCTGTTCGTCCGCAAAGTCAATGAGAAACACGTTTGGTTTGTACCTCCTCATTAATCTGCCCGAGACCTCATGACTCCTTAAGCTGGCGGGGCTCCACAGGCGGCTGACTTCTCCGCGTCTCACACGATGCGCAAGTGTGGGGGTGTGTAATGTAATGTACAGCACAATGGGCCCTAAATCTCTCCAGGAGGTTTGTACTCAAAACGTGTGTGTGTGTGTGTGAAATGTATCATGAACCTGGCCTTCATCCTTTTAAAGGATCACCTTCGCTTTAAGAGATCATGTCCTGAAGCGAGGTGGGTCTTTTCACCGCATGGACAATGTTTCCAACTTCTAAACGGGGTCGCGCTACCTGACGTTGTGCGCAGTAAAGCTGCAAGTCAGTCAAGTATCAACGACTTTTCAATTTCTTCGTTTTGAAGAAATCGGTCTAAAAGTAAATAAAAATTTGTTACATTGAGTGAGACTGTGCGGTTTGTTTGTTCCAGGGAACTCGATTTTGGTCCAGATGCGTAATGATGAGCTGGCATCACTGGAGACACAATGGCTCAGTGTTGCCAAATTGCCTCTCTTTTGTGGTCTGTTATGCTTTTTGAGCCTACACCCAATTTTTTTTTTGTCTTTTTCTGTGATTCAACATTTATCCAAATCTGAATTGAGGGATAGACTTGTGGCCGTCTGTTGTTTGAAATGTTGACCCCTGAATAATTTGGCTGAATAATAATTAAGGGCTGCAGTTCTATGCAAACATTCATTTACACATTCATTTATGAAGAGACTTTTAGGAGTTGGTGCTGGTTTTGGATACAATTAGAAAAGGTCCATAATCTTAACTAAATACTGGCTGTAAAAATAAATGACACTTTAAAACATTAAGGCAAAACTAGTGTAAATTTTCTTATAAACCTGGAAGGGTCTCTACTTCATTTTATGTTTATAATTCTTGATGTCTTCATGTTGAAGACATCAGCGGAGATGGTGAGATTAACTACGTTTTCTAGAACTTCAATAAATGGCTTTTATCCCTCTTGAAAAATCATGTTCTTATGAACATGGCCTCAGAAAGAGGCAAACCAAATGTTTGATTAACATCAAAATGCCACCGAGTAAACATTTGGTGCTCAGGTTTCAATTCTTTGAGTGTTTGACCATTTATTTGTCTATTTGGGTCCGTAAACACGCTAAACAGGTCTAGTTCTGATTGGTCTCAAGCCCTCTGTCTAAAGACGCCAAACTGATTTGAGCTTTTATTTATATTCATCTCCAAATGAAACAGCAGCTTGGCTGTGGCTGTAAACAGAGCCAAACCAAGCTGAGCATTGTTAGGTTTGCACAATGCAAATAAACAGTGTTGTCTTTCAAGTTGTAGCCCATTCAGTGGTTCACAGCTCCACAAACAATTCAATTTTCTAATAAACATAAATAAAGTTCAGGTTGGTTACAAAGTCACATAAGATTTTTTTAAGACCTTGTTTTGAAATAACTAAATCAATATCTATGAATATGCACTGTTTTGTACGTCAGCCATGTGATGTGCAGAACTCACCACACTCATTCCAAGTGTCATCTTGGCATTTACACTACGAACCCACATGCAGAACACACTCGGGACGCGAAAGATCAGTTAAAGTGATTTATTAAAAGATTTACAGGTAGGCTCTCAAACATCGAAGGGACGGCGACAGACAGGTAAGCCAGGACTTCTGGGAACAACAACAGATCGGGAGGTGAGTTCAGGGACCGTGGGGGATTTTCCAGAGCTTAAAAGTTGTATGCTTACTCGGAGAGGGGGAAAAAACAACGGCGTGGCCAGGTGTGGGGGCGCTGGAGGTGGAGGTTGTGCTGCGGTGGAGGGCGGACAGGTAATAGGATCCTGACGTCGTTACGGAGAGCGAGCGGACTGCCTGCTTGGATTCCCAGACACCACTTCTTGTTTCACGGAGGAAAAGGTGAGTGGTGGCCGCCTTGGGCACCAACGGGTAACGTGCCCACGGCGTCGCAAGGGGAAACTCGGGACTACAGCCAGACTTGAAGTTGCAGGAACAGCTGAAAAAATCCAAACAACAGAGGGCGTTAGATCAGAATCAACAAGAAGCTCGACTAGATCGCTGGAGAGGGCTCTGGGTTACCATTACTGGCTAACACTCAAGCGTTGGTATGCTGGCAGTCACCGCCTCTTAAAGTCCCGCTGACGAGTGGATTGGGAACCGGTGTGACGGTGACGTCAGCCCTTCAGTCCTCCTATCCTAGCCTCCACGATGCCATCTGGTGGTGATGGCAAGCCATAGGAACAGAAAAAAAAAGGCAAAACAAAAACCCCAACTCCTGACACCAAGTAAAAATCTTAACACTAAAGAAACATTTAATTCCTGACCTGTGGGGTTTAGATGGGTGGTTTTGTCCTCATTTAAATAAACTTTGCTCTCACCACACCTTATTTGTCACAGTGTTCTAGACTTTTTTTTTTTTTACTTATGTTTTGACTGCAGATGAGGACATGTTTGGGTGAGTAGTTATTTTCTTAGAGCATTTTAATTGACTGTTAAGTTCTCTTGTCTTTACCATTTCGAAGCAATGTTATGAGGAATGAGCTATATGTTCAGAATGAAGATACCCCAAGAAGTAGATCACTAAAGGAGACACGTTACCCAACTTTGATTGGTAAATTATAGATTATAAAGATGTATATCTTCATATCATCTCTCTATCTACATATCTATCTGCAGAGCACTAAAGGGAAGACTGTTGGCTGCTGATAGCTTGTAGTTTGGGCTAAATTACCTTCTTGCCTTGTGTTCTGGCCAGCATATCTTCTAAATTACATATTTCTCTATGAACAAGCAACAAAGCTTTGACTGTTTCAGGTCAAGCTTTGGCAGAACACACTGGGTGCTTTCGCTAATCCATTTAACCTGAATTGGATGGCAAGCAAAGGCAAAGAAATACCAGCTGTTGTAAACAAAAACACACACAGCATGCAAATGCAGACCTTTGACCATATGACTGATGAGTGGCTACACAAAACATTATTATTATTATTATTTTACTTTTTTTCTTCTTGATTTTTTTTTTTTTTTTTTTTTTTTTTTTCCGTTTTTTTTAAAAAAATTTACAAATTCCAAGTTTTTTTTTTTATCCCCCCAAAAAGAAGC
>NW_015112939.1:238462-252716 GCF_001443285.1 Poecilia latipinna | reverse complement strand
AACACACACAGCATGCAAATGCAGACCTTTGACCATATGACTGATGAGTGGCTACACAAAACATTATTATTATTATTTTACTTTTTTTCTTCTTGATTTTTTTTTTTTTTTTTTTTTTGCTGTCTGTTTAAAAAGATTTCCAAATCTCAAGGTTTTATGTTTAGTCACCCAGAAAGAAGCCTGTTGTAGTTCAGGATGAGGCTCCATAATAACACTAACCTGCCATTACCCAGCATACCTTGTGACTTTTTATTGGGTTATTTTAGGCCACCGCACACCTACACTTAGCGTTAACCAAAGTTCCCTTGTTTATATTGTCTCTGGATTGTTTGAATTCTTTAGACTGCCACAGGAAAATGGTTTTATGTCCACTTTTAAAAGACGCCTCTACTTATTGCTCCATAACAACAATACAGTTGTTGTATTTTTGCTTGGACAACATTTGACACTCACTTCTTCCCTCCTAGTTGTACTTTTTTCTGGCTTCTGTTAGTCTGGTGGGCTGTTTTCTAGTAGCCTGAAGTTCTCTAATTTTAAGCCCGACAATAGCTAGAATGTCTTGTTTTTTTTCCAAGATTTCACTATCCACATTTGAGCCACGATGTGGCTACTAAGCAAACATATTTAACTTAACCTACGACATTTTAGCTCTGCAAAAATGGATTTTAAATCAGATGAAGTCAGGTTCTTGAAACATTTAGCCGACCTGAGTTACATAGATGGGTCTGGTGTGGGCTGTCGTCGGGGTTACGAGAACATCTGTCATCATTTTTGTACTTTAATTGCATAATGTTTCTATGTGGGGTTCAAGCTTTGCCCATTAAAGAGGAACTAATGCACTCTGAGATAATTCACCGGCATTTTTAAGTGAACAATTTAGCCAGCAGGTCAACCATCAAATGCCAAGAAAATTAAGAGCTGCAGAGGAGAAGAGAGTGGCATCTCACTTTTGCAAGATCAATAGCAAATCTAAACTCAGACCCAAAGCTGATCTGAAAGAAGGCTGTTATTTGATCTCTTGTGAAATGATTCAGTGCAGGCAACCAATGAAATGCAAGATTTATTTTAGAAAATAATCATAAGTTATCTGTAATAAATCTTCCATTGCTTAAATAGCTCTGACAGCCAGGCGTCTACTGGTTTACCAATAGTTTGCTATCAAACCACAGTTATCAGTTTTATTTTATATATTAATCCCCAGAGTCGAAATTTCTCCAGGATTTAGGCCTCACACAAACTCTGCTGTGCTTGGAGGTTGTTACAAAAGTTAAAAAAAAAATAATAAAAAAAGCTGTGCTGTGGTTTTACTGGTGCACTGGAGTCAAAAATGTGTCATCGTGCAAAATGAGTACAAATATCAAAGAAATAAAAACAGTCTTACATAATCTAAGCCTATCGCTTTTAATCAGTCACAGCTATTCAAATAAGTAGCAGCTTAGCCCATGTGAAGATTTGCAGCTTCACACCAAAAAGGCTGAATTACAGCTCACCATGCCAGAGCTAAAGGGTGAAATGAATGGGTAGAGAGCACAACCTGGCAGAGCCGGGACCCAGCTTTGCAGTGATTGTGGTGACGGGGTTTATCGCTGCTCGGCCTGATGGCTCCCAGAGACTGCGGTGACAGAGCGCTCGTTGGCATCCAGCAGCTCCCAGTGAGTTAATCGTCTTATCTTAAGGTATCTGGGTGGGTTCTGATTCATGAAAAAAAGGTTGGTGGTTGATTCATGTTCTTTTCTTTTAAAACAGGACAGATAAATATGTTCCTCATTCCAGCTCCTGAATTATATTTCTTGGATATATCCTCTATGTCTATCTTTCTGGATTTATTCTTTCCTCTTTAGGCACTTGACATGACCTCAACTGTTACTTATCAAGTGATGCCAATGTTTCATTACACTGAAATATAATTGAATTTGATTTCATTTCGAGCTTTAATTCTAAGACGTATTACTGTGAACGTGCAGGATTATGTGACCGTGTAATGATTGATGTATTGTTTTGGGAAACTCAGAGTAACCATGTAAGAAATGACCAATTTTTCTCCTCATTGAAAACCTCTAGACTCTTAAATGTTAACGCTTGTTATTCTTTCCTAATCAACTTTTATGGAGAAATATATTTTACCGAGCGCAAAATAACTGAATATTTTTACATTAACGACAGAAAACAAAAAAAAACCTGGTTACCTTCGCGATCCTGGTGTTTTAGCTATGTTATTTAACAAAAGCACATGAGGCGAATGTGAAAGTCAGACAACAGGGGAATTTGGAAATAGCTCTGGTATAATGTTCGTTGGCTTTATGTTGTAGATCTATCGATTCCTCAAAATAATGATGAAGAAGTATACCTGCAGATGTGGCTGGAACAGACCGACTTGTGTTCTTTGGCTTAATTTCATAAATTCAGACCTCAATAAAGAAAACACTCTAACTCGCAGTGATGGAGTTAAGTGTGCCCCATAATTCAATGGCTAATAGAACCAGTTGTGTTGGGGCCTTCGGTTCACAGAGTTTTTCAGACGTTTGCTAATGCAAAGCACCGCAGTCCGCTCTGAAAATTCACTCTATCAAGGCACCTTGATGACCCAGAATAAGACGAGCTTTAGCTGTCAAACAGATGCCACCACAGTTCAGACTTGAATGTTGACTCAGTAAAAACAACCTCAAGTCATTGCCCCTTCACCGCTGTGCTTGACATTTATTATGAGGTGTTTGGGCCAAGATGTTGCTTGGTTTTGGCTGAAGCTTGCTGCTGCGCATTGTGGTCAAACATTTTCTACTTTGGTCTCATCTGTCCTAAGGACATTGTTCCAAAAAGGTCTGTGGCTCATCCACATGCAAGTTCACAAGCTAATTTGTGCTGCCGCATTATTTTTGTGGAGAAGACATTTTTCCCAGCAACACTTCCAAACAAGCCCGTGATTGTTCGTCTTTTTTTTTTTT
The DNA here is from genome assembly GCF_001443285.1 of Poecilia latipinna. Lineage (NCBI taxonomy): Eukaryota > Metazoa > Chordata > Actinopteri > Cyprinodontiformes > Poeciliidae > Poecilia > Poecilia latipinna. The sequence goes on along the minus strand of NW_015112939.1, from coordinate 249,774 downwards.
TTTTTTACAGCCACGCTCTCGTGAAGCCTGCCACTTATCATGCAAGCTGCCGACTGCAAAGCGTAGACTTTTGGGTTATTGGTTAGCTTGTTTGTAATTTTTTTTTTTTTTTCACCCTTCTCACACTGATTGGGTGCGTAGTTCCTGAACCTCTTTTTAAAGTGAAAATTAGAAATGCTCTACAAAAACATTCCATGAATTTATAGATTTTTTGACAAACTTCACTGGCTGGTTTTCCAAAATCTGCCTCCACACTTCACGTTCTCATTCTCAGTATTGTGGCTATTTAATTTATTTGACTAATTCCTTATATGAAGCTAGTTTGACCATTTCTAGCAGGTTTTTCATTTCTGTCTATTTTCAACCTGTGTAGGGTAATTTGATGGCATAGAAATTAGATCTGTAAATTAGATTTTATTGGTTGATTTGAATAACTTTTACTACATTTAACAAAAGAAAGTAAAATAACAAGGTAATAAAATCAAAAGTGAAGATCAGATAAGGAATAATAACTCTTTCACAGTCCTGTAAAAGAAAAAACAGATTTCTTGTGAAAACTATGTTAAATTCCATGTGACTACGGTTGTTCACACAAATTGAATTTAAAATGTAAATACAGTATGAAAAGTCAAGATTCATAAATGTTGTTCTGCAATAATAAAAAAAAAGGGGGGAGAGGGGGGAGTTATTTTCAGGCCTTTACATTTCCAAAGAGATCATATTGGTTTTCTCCTGAAGACCCCTAGGAGACTATTACATTCACCTTTAGGTTTTCTAAGCCGTACCTAAAAGTAAGCGCACATGAAAATGCCATTAAAATAAATCACAATGAAAGTCGATCCATGCATTGTTCACTTTCCAGTAAAATTTCAAAATCCCTGAGGGAATATTGCGATCTCCAGAAAAACTCATCAGAAGACGCCGTTGAGCCTTAGTGTCTTCAGATCTGGTTTCACTGCAGGGACTATAACCACCAACAATGTACAAGGAAAAAAATGTTCAACTTTACCCCACATGGAGAAAATATGAGGGTCATTTCTTTTTTATGCAATTTTTATTTTTTATTTTTTTAAACATTAGCATTGAAAAGAAAACTCCAGATGATCATCTACCAAACCGCAGGCATCGACCTGCAACATGCTGGCTGTGAGCCGGAGAGGCAAAGAAAATATTGGCTCAAGTGAAGTTTCAGGACTGCCTGAGAAAGCAGGGGAGATATATTTTCAGTAGCATTACGTCAGCAAGTGCAACGTGCCTGTTTGAGTACAATGTACCCTCAACCAAGCCGTGTTCAGCGGTAATCCTGAACATGGCTCAGAGATTTTATATTTGAGTATCATTATTTCTGCTGCAACTACAAGTTTGTATTTCATGGATGCTCCATAGAGAAAAACTTTTACCTCATATGCTAACCCAAAACCCAAACACGTAGTATTCTGGGAAAGCAATTATTGACTATTGTGAAGTGGGATTATAAGATTAGAAAACATGGCTCTTAAAATGTCTCAGAACAGACAATCTACTGTAAAAACGTCTCTCTGTCTCCCTCGTTTTCTGAGTTGGCTCCCGCAGAGGTTTTCCATCAAGAGCAAGACATCAATGCCTCAATGCCTTGCTCTCCCTCAGAAGCACTGCATGATACAACATAGTCACTGTAAATCGCAAGGGGAAAAAATGAGTATACTGCTAACTATTAAAGCTATGATTTCACTGGAGAAACAATGAGAAGTTGATGACAGACAGAGTGTGTACTTCTGTTTGACCCGTTATCATTTCAAGAAAAACCCCCTTTGATTAATATGTTGACAAAAAATGAAAAGGTTTCACAAAGTTCACCCATGCCAGCTAATACAAAAATTAGAGGTTTGAATGTCCGTCCATTTTGGACATGCTCAGATACTGCTAATTATTAATGAGTAACATTTTCTGAAAAGTGTTTAAAAAAAATACTTATCTCTTTATAAATAAAACCTTAAATATGCCTTTTCCAATAATTCACTAATCAGTTGAAAAAAAAGAAGCAAAAAAAAAACAACACTTTTTTGATCAAACATTGAAATCGATGAACAAAAGTTGGATTCATGCTGGAAATTTTATTGCATATTTCTTAAAGGTGTATGCGGATAATTGAAATATTTAAGTTGTCAGACACAAGTCCTTCCATTAAAATATACAAAATAAAACATATTTATGAAACAAAGTCTCAATCAGTTTTAAGATGAAGCTTTGATTTTTACAGATTATCATTATCTCTTTTGCCCATTAATGATTTATGTTTTATTCTTGTTGAAAGCATTCAACAAAAAGTCTTCAGAATTTGGTGCACGGAAAACATGAAAATTTTGGTCTGTAAACACATCCTATAATTCCACATAAACATTAAAATTTCTGAGTGTAAACTGAACTTTGAGCCACGTCTTGTAAAGAAAGAACCTCCATTCATTCCAGTTCAAGTACATTCCTGATGTGTGTTTTTCATACTTGAGATTTGAACAATGCAGGATTACATAAAACAACCTGTGCTGCAGCCAACCAGCTGTTCACCCGCCAGGCAGCTGGAATGTGTTGCCACGTGAAGCTGAAAAACAGGCATTCATGCAGGGATTAGAGCCCACACTTTGTACTGACACATGAATGAGGGCTGGGTGAAAGGCAAGGAATGAGGTGATCAAAATCATATTCAAGCAACGTTTTGCACATGAGCGGAGATACTGGCAGAGTAAATACTGGCAATTAAAACAAAGTGCAGAGATCCCCCTGTCTTAGAGGCAAGCGGCGTGCTGGCAAGCATAACATCTGCAGCTGAATCCTGCTCCAACTAATCCCCCCTTAAGTACATTTCTTTTTGTCGCGTTTTAAGGTGTCAAACAGATGTAGATCAAAGAACCCACAAGCACGTCTTCACCAAGGACCGGGAGAAACATTTTCTTTCTCCACAGTTTTACCAGTGCGACTCACCTTCTTGAACCTTTGCAGAATTTATTTATTCATGTTTTTACTTTAAGACGTCTAAGATCTGGTCAAACGGTTCATTCTCTAATGAACTAAAGCCTTACATTTCTTTGGTTGTTTGTTGAGAGTGTCAGTAATGAGGAATTTGGCACCAATTAAAGGGATTCTCGACTGAAAAACCATAAAAGTAACAGTATGTGTGGTCTCATGTTGCTTTCACAGTGAACACCGAGGAAGAGCAAAAAGCAGGGCCAGCGTATATTCCCATCATAGCATGACACATGCCAGCAGCAAGCAGACATGGCAAATTGGACGCCCCTTGTTCTCACACGCTGAGCCAAACTGGTGGGGGGGGTGGGGGGGGGAATTCTTCCAGTGGCAAGTGTCAATTACTCTCTTTAAACAAACATGCTTCTGAATATCAACATGCTCTGTGAATGTCTCTCTTCAATGCATCTGATACAGGGGGGACCACACACATGGGGTCGCCTTTTAAGCCACACTTAAAAACTCCCTTTGACGTTTTTCATTTACTCTGCACATCCTTTTCTGCCCTTAATCAAGTCAAGACGCAGAGATGAAGGCTTGTAAACAAGCGTTCTCTCTATCTGTCCCTTGCAAAAACATTGCAGATTTTTTTTTTCATAGTTTGTCAAAGTATGACCGCAAACTTTTGTGCGTTTTGTTAAGACGTTTTGTCACAGACCGGCACACAGGAAGCATAACTGGGGAGTAGTAGGAAAACGGCGCGCGTTTTTGTAAGATTGTACAAATCAAAATCTGAAAAAAATTTGTAAATTCAGGGACCAAGTCAATAGTTTGAGGGAAAACCCTTCATCACAGTGATTTCTGGAAATCTTTTAAGTTGTTTTGCCACCTGCTTTTCATATATTGTAATAAAAATATTTGCCCATCCTTTGCAAATTGACTCAAGTGCAATAACATTGGATGGGGAATGCCTTTTCATTGCTACCTTCTTTGATTAATGATCTCCTTGCCTAAAGTGTGAGTTTAAGTGGATGGTGTTGTGTGCGAGACATTCAAAGTTTGGGATATTATTTTATAACATAACCCTTCTTTAAATGCCTCCACAGCTTTCTTTCTGACTCGTCTGTCTATTTAATATTTCAAAGAGCAAATATGCCTTAATCATTAATACACACAGTAGAAATCATCTTAGCACTATCACAGAGGATAATAACTACAGTTTTCAATTTTTTCCTCTGGGGCAAAACCAATGTGTGCCAAGGAAAATAAAAAAAAAAGCAATCTTGGATTAGCTGCTTTGAAAATGCCAACTAGCAGCATGTCAAATAGTACTGAACTCAGGTATTTCAGATTCTCATGTTGCATTTTCTTTTAAAAATTTGAGATGTGCTCTGTGAATAAATTGTTTTTTTTTTGTTTTTTTTTTGCATGTAATTTGAAATAACATTCTAGAATAAAATCTTCAAATAGGTGTATTCACATACTGGACCAAGAATATATTTGTAAGGGCAGACTAAAGAACTAAGCCTTGGTTGTGAAGCATTTTCTCATATTAATCGTCAGCAAGAAAAACCCATCCATCATTTTTATTCTGAAAGGTCTTACTTGCAAATTGCACGTCCATAACTTTGACAGCCATGATGTATGGACTGCCTGTCTCATGCCCATCTGGTTTACATATTCAGACAATTTCAGATGGTCAACTTCATCCCTGCAACCACACGGACCTCGTGATGTATGATATTAAAGTGTATGGTAGAAGTTTGCAGACGCCAAAGGTTGCAAAAAGAAACAAAAAAAAAGAGAGTGCACTTAAGTGCAAAGTATTAGGCAGGAGGCAGAAACCTGCTGCTAGTAATTTGAGGTTGTGAATGAGTCAGAGGATGATGTCTTATTGGTTTTTCTGTGTTAAAATAGGTTCAAAACAGATGCTATACTGAGCAATAAATTAACTCCTCTAACAAGCAACATATAACAATGTCTAGGCTCTACAAAACAACTTCATTTCAGTTAAATGCAAAGTCACAGATTTTGTTAGTAACACTAAAAAAATTTTTTCACAGAGCAGATAAGAAAATATCAACAGGAGACTAAGAATCTAAAGAACACGGCTGAAGACGCTTTTAGCACAAAAAGAGAGATTGAAGTTGGATACTAAAACTACAAAAACCCCATAGGAGCTCTAAATCGTAGCAGTTATTTAAAAAAAACCACAAGTAAGCCAGAAGCCTGAGAGGAAAAAGTGGATTGCTGATTAATGTTGAAACTTTGAAGAGGTCGTGGTCTGTGGACTTTTGTTCTTTTGGCTCAACGACTTTTAAGATAATTAACACCGATCTTACTTTTTGTGCCAAAAGTAAGAAAGGGCAGAACAAGATCAAGACCATAAATGAATTGTGTAATTCTGTTCACAGTTTTAATTAAGTATATGGGTATTTTTGTAGTTGCAGTAAAGCGTGTATTTCAGTCAAAACTTACATGACATAAGTGAAGCAAGCAACAATGTTCTCTACCCTCAGTAAATCAAAAAGAGCAACTGTCTGTGTCTTTATTGAGTGGTTCAGGATGTGCAATAATTGAAATAAGAAAGGAGGAACTGATTCAATAATACCACCAAGATCTTTCTGTTGTTGAATTGTCCTTAAGATAAACAAATCTATTGGTTATCCACCCATAGAGTGACTTTTCATCCACAAACTACATTTATCACTGGATCATTCAAATCAAGCACACCCCAAATCTATGCAGCTAAACACAAAAATAAATAGAAGATGACAAAAACAAATTCAAAAGTCAAAAATAATTCCTTTTGATGGCGCTGCAGGTAGTGAATATACCTCAATACTTGTCATACCAGTTTTGATATAGTAATCAAAACTGGTTTTTATTCAATAAGCTGGTCATACAGGAACTAATTTTTATATGTACAATAAATATCAATAAAATACTTTTATTCTAGAAACATGTTCCTAAAACGTTTGCATCTTTTTTAGTTTTCTCAGAGGGGTTGGGTAGAGTATTTATGAGTAGTCACTGTCTGTCTGCAACAATCAGAGTGATTGTTGCAGACAGACTATTTTCAGGGGTTGGGAAAATAAAATAAAAAAAGTTTAAAGAAATGAACTTGTATGATATTACATGTTTTTATGTTGGATGTGGTGTTTTTACAATCTGACTGAATGACTTTTTGAAAGGATCCCAGTGGGAGGGAAGGCTCGGAGCTCATCGTGGGGATTATCCTGGATGCAATTTGACTATGAAGAATGAATGAAGCACATCCAGGCTGCTGGTAAAGGGAGACCATAAGTAGCAAATCACACATTCATGCCTGCGGCAGCATTTAAAGCATCCTGAGTAGACCATCACTACTAGAGCAACTTTAAAGAATTTAAAAGAAAGGTATTGTGAGAGAAACAAACGATGAGCAGCCTGTGAGAGGCAAAAAGCACAAGATTAGGCAGATGATGAGGTGCAAACAGGGCAAAAGAGAACGGTGGTACTGACAGCCTGGAGTGGGAAAAAGGGAAGTATTGAAACAGTCAAACTTAACGTCTTTAAAACATCTTTGAAAATCTTAGTGTTAAAGTATTACTACATCCCAGTAAAATTTATGTAACATCACTTTTAATCATAACCATGTCAGTTCCAGGAGTTAAAGTTCACTTTTGTCAGCAGCTGCAAATATTTCATCATACTGCCTAAGGTTCTCCCATTAGAGTATTTTTTACTGTGAAAACTGTTGGGTGAAAGAGTCAAAAGTCCACCACATCCAGAAAATTAAAAACATGAGGGCGTTTCTTACACAGGAAGGGAAAAGAACGCTTTGATTTCTTCAAGTGTTGACAGAGCAAGGACACCTTATCCAGAACCATCCCTCCCAGCGGCTCCTTGAGCAGCACTGCGATGTGAAAACACCAGTCATTCATTTCACTGAAAGCACATGATGTAATTTCTTGACTGACCGTACACTCTAATAGGATTGTAATTCTAACCTACAGAGGTAAAAGGCAGTGGCTCCACTTGGGTCCAAAATAAAATCCAGTTCTCTCCCTTGGCAATCGACAGCTTTAATCAACTTTTACCTTGCGGTTACCACTTGGCAAGTCCTCAGCAAATTGCTGTTGTTTTTTTTTTCATTCTACTGTGTTAATCTCTAGTTGATTTGAGGCAAGGAGGCTGAAAATCTAAGTGAGAAAAGCTCTCGACTGTGACACGAAAAACGAATCTGGGGTTTTTTGCATCAAACTAATAAAAGTCATATGGTGAGAAAAATACACCAGCAGTCCACACCAGGGATTGATGAGGGAGGGTCGAGTGAGAGATCATTGCAGTGCAATGTTTTTCTAGCTCTGTTGCGAAAACAGACATAATCACTCGTAGACAAGTAGCAGCCACTCTGTAATGTGTGGTTTTGGAAGCAGCCGAGAAATATAACCACAAGTGACTTTTGAATACAGCCGCCATATCAGCGTTGAGAAGCAGCGGCAATCTGCACAGTGTTATTCAAATTTTAGTCATTATATTTAGGAGAAAAGTAGTTTTAAATTGCGCTCTAACACCTTACTCTACAGGACAGCCATATTTTAAACCTGGGAATCTTTTCTCAGTGGTAAAAAGCTAAGAACGAAGGAATACAAAATGGTCAGACCTTGCCAGGTTACCTTTTATTGGGAACAGTATGCTAAAGTAGCCTGGAGGCTTCAAATAGAACCCTAATTTCCTCGCAAATCCCATACGTCAATATTGGTTTTAAAGTAGGAAAGCGTTTTGCGTCATCTCAGGAGACCAGAGTGAATTGGGTCCCAGAGGGAAGTCAAATGTTTGACCGAAACTTGCATGAACCTGCAGTGCTGAGAAGACAATTTATGATGACCTACTAATCTGAATTGGATTTTACTGTAACAGCTGCATTAGGGCAGGAATGTAGTTTTTTGGATTTGGGTCATTTCTGTTTTTATCATTGAATTATGTATGGATTTAGGTTTCTGTGTTTGTTTTCTAGTCAGTTTAGTTCCTGTGTTGTCTTGTCCACCCCCTTGAGTGATCCCAGCTGTGTCCTGTTTCCTTGATTACTCCCTTGTGTATGTAATCCCACCTGTGTCTGCGTTTTCTCGTTGGGTCCTTGTCTAAGCTGTCGTCGTCTACCTGTGTTGAGTTCCTTGCCTTCTGAGTTCACCAGTGCTGCCTGGACTTCTGTTTTTCTGTGAGCTCTTTGATTAAATCAGAATTTTTTTTCACACCACTACCTGGGTCCTCTGCATTCATCCTCACCTCAATTACTGCTAATCGTGACAAATAATGTAGGTTGTTTTGTTTTTTTCTCAATGAAATACAGAACCACGTTGATATACTAAGGAAAAGATGTAACTAAATATCTAAACTACAGTAAAAATAACTCAGATTTCTAGAATGCTTGACCCTCTCAAAGTAGAATGAAAATCATTTGTCATAAACGCTGCCATACTTTTACATCTACAGGCTCAGTTTTAGTGAGTGAAAACATCTTATTTCATAAAACGTTTTATCCAACTTGATTAAGTACGGAATTTGCTCAGAACCGACTGATGTGTCTTCATAATTTTCCAGGTCTATCCATCTTTCCTTTAGATTGGGACATGATGAATATAAAAAGTCATAATCTGAATTTATGAGAAGCTATGAGAACCCACATCTGTCTGAAGGAGTAGTAGGAAATCACTGGTTTCGGTTAAATAACGATCCTGGAGTGAAACCCACATAAAGCCGAGTCCTGCTTTCCATTAATGAGGCATTTTAGGCCTGTGTTCTGGGTTGAAGTCCAGAACTAAGCTAGCAGCATTTTTCTTATCCTCGCTTTGATTTTAAATGCCTTATTTCGTATTTTTTAATGCATTATGGGGTGTTTTGCATCAGCAAAGAATGTGAAGCAGGTCTTCTGCTAATTCAATAATTTGAATTTTGATCTCTTATTAACTCATAAGTCTCTCAAACCAGAAATTTCAAATTATACATATGATTGTAGCTGGGCTCCCGACTAGAGAGTGAGTGGGTGAATTAGAGGCACATGAAAAGGGTTTAGTTTTCAAAAAATTTGCTACACAAGTCCATGTTTTCCACTCCACTATATCCTTTTGCTATTTGCTGATGGAGCAACCAAAGTTCCCCTTATGGACCATTAAAGCTTCATATTAGCTTCTGTTTAGTTTTGCTTGCAGCAAACTCAGCAAACTGTGGGAAAACCCCAAGAACAAACCGAGGCCTAGGCAATGCATCATCGGCCCGTATTACTCCAAAAAGGATATATGTTACATCACTCCAGATGTTAAGGCGATGACCAACGTTTTGAAAAGATTAGAGATAGTTTTGTGGGATTTTGCTGCCTGCAGTGATAAAGGTTTCTGCTTCTTTAAAAACATCTTTGTGTCCAACACCCTTTATGAGCATACAGCTTTCTGGCGCCTAAACAAGATTTTGACATTTGATCATGTTTCTGATTCGACTTTAGCGTTCACATTAATAGATGACCATTTGTATTGCTAATGAATGTTTTCCAAAGGATGTACCTTATTGGTTTTCAGCCCTAGGTTCAAGCTGAGAGCACGCAGCTGAGGCAGCAGTCTGATGATCTGTGCAATGACTCACATTTATTTCATCCGAGAGGACAAATTAGAGTCAATCTTTGGTCATAATTAAGCATTATGACCAAACATCTCTATTTCTGTCTCATGTGTCCAATGCATTTTGCTCCAGAAGTTTTGTGGTTCTTTCAAGTACAACTTTGCAAACCAGAGTTGTGCTTCCAAAATTCTTTGTGGAGAAAAGCGGTTTCCTCCTGGCAAGACGAGCAAACAAGCTTTACTCGTCCAGTCTTTTGGTAGCTGGACAGTCAAAAAGTTTGTTGTTAAACAAGTACAGTAAGGCCTGTAGAATCTAAGTTGTGTAGAATCTTGTTCTTTGGTCTTTTTATTTTTTCATATACCGTATTTTTCAGACTATAAGCCGTTACATTTTTCCCACGCTTTGAACCATGCGGCTTATAGCCCGGTGTGGCTTTTCTGTGGATTTTTCTTCAACCACCAGGGGGCTCTTTAGAAGAAAGTGAGACATTGGAAGTCGAAATTGGAAATCAAAGAAGAAAGTGCTGATTTTCAATTAGAACAAGCACATGTTAGCAGCAGGCTCGACGGAGAAATGTTTTCAAACTCATACCCCCTCATCATGGAAACAACACGAAGACGTTCATATGATGCAGTTTTTAAGTTAATAGCCGCTGCACTTGAAGCAAGCTCGGCGTGAACGAATCCATGGGTCGGTTTTGTCGACCAGTGGCTTGTAGCTCCCCTCCCGCCCACGACTAGCAGGCCGATGACCATAAATCCTGTCCATGTGATCAAACCACAGCGACTGAGCTTTTCAGCTTTTTCAATTTCTCCCGGCACTGTAGAGATGTCCTCTTGTATCCAGCGCCAGCCATTCTTTCTGAAACCTCAACAAAGACTTTTTCATTAGGTGTTGCTCCATCTAGCTGGCACTGCATGCTGCAGTCCCCAATGATCACAAGAAAAGCCTGGACTTCGTTGTTGCCCCATGGAAGAAATTTCTGCTGAGGACTCCATCACCGCTTCGCTACCGTTCCAAAATTATGTCCATGTTAATTTCCGTGTTTTCTTCCCTTTTCACCTTGCATCTGATCGCACCCATGGCCAGTCAGTGAACAGCAGCGAAGCTTGCGTTACCCACCAAATCAGGGCAGGCCCGACTGGCCCTTCTCCGAACCAGGACCCTAAAAAGCAGGGCCAGCCCCGAAAAATGGCCTGTGGAAAAGCTCTGAACATGAGCCAAGCCGGTGGGAAAGGGGCATAAGTTTCCAGTAAAAAAAAAAAAAACTTTGTGGGTGCGGCTTTCAGTGAGGTGCTCTCTATAGTCTGAAAAAATCCGGTAATTACTATCCACCTTGGAGAAAATATTCTCCTGAGCCACAGAAGCCCATTGATCATTTTATCCAACAATTTCATTGTTAATGCTGTGTCAGAAACATAGCTACAGGAACTATGGCTTAAGAGTGTGATGAAGCACAGCCAATCTTTAACTTAAGGTTAATACAAACATTGACCACAGGGTCATGGTCATTTCTTGCTATTAGCACGTAAAGTGGACATGTATTTCAACAAATGGATGTCAGAGCAAGGTTTCTGCACATTTTTTAATATTAACATGTGATATTTTATATGTTCTTGTTATTTCATTTGTAAGTTTGATAAACCATAAAAAGCAGAAAGCTAAATTTGGCCTCAGATTTTCTAAAGGTGATGTAGGGCTATCTCATAGCGTCCTCCACTTGCATTGTTAAATAAACATTTGAATCAAAAAGTAAATATATATATATATATATA
>NW_015112939.1:227549-235312 GCF_001443285.1 Poecilia latipinna | reverse complement strand
ACCACCAACAAATTAAAATAAACATATAAAAAAAAAAAAAAATATATATATATATATATATATATATATATATATATATATATATATATATATATATATATATATATTATATATAATGGCTTTAGTTTAACTCTTCATTTTTAAAATAGTTGTTTTAGATGTATAAAATGTGTTGTTCCAAAATACCTGCCTCGGTTGACTGAACCATTTAAAAACCTTACCTAGACTTCCTTCTGTCTGCTTTCTTTATGCAGGATTTATGAATTTTTAGCAATTCGTTTAACTTTGAGCTTGCTTCCGAACAATTATTTCATTGTTTGAATTACTTGAATGTTTAGTTTTCAAACCACACCGTTTCTCCAGCTTCGACACATTTTAATCAAACTAGAAAAAGACCGTCGTATTGTATTTGCTTTTCACTAAATCTGACACCAGGATCTGGGGTCACAATGATGCATATCGATTATGATTCCCTTTTTTCAGATGGAGGACAGATGCCACAGAGAGTGATTAAATCCAGGCCCCATGGTTGGACGCTTCTGGGGAGGATTTTCCAAGAGCAAGGGAGTAGGCGCCGGTGATCCTGTGTATTTTCCACCCTGATCTCTGCTTGGCAGTGGGCTAAATAATAAAGCTCCTTTTTACTGAGCCGTCTGGGGTTCCCTGTGTACAAACACAAGTCCCCTCCCCCCAAAACTCCCTTGTCTCTGCTGTTTTAACACGACCCGCTACTATAGTGCGCCCCTCCAAGAAGCTATAGGCCCCACTCTATCCCAGAGTCATGCAGTCTGTGGGGGTCAAGCTAAGATTTGGCCTTGAGGCCACTTTACAAGGACATGAATACACAATGCTGGAATTGATGAGTGACTAGTGGAAGTTGCAACTGATAACCATCTGAAAATAAAGGAAGGGGAAGAGGTCCAAATGTGCATTAATCTGAAGAGTCTATCCATCCCTATGCTTCTCTGCTCATATTCCACATATGTTTTTGCGTTCTCACTGTTATTTTTGATTGCATCATGGAGTGCGGCAGTGTATTACTCAAACACAATCACGGAAACATAGCGGGCCGTGATGAAACGTCCATTCATGCGACCATGCGTGGATGTGTGTTTATTTAACTTCTGTGTAGGTTAATCTGGGTCCTCAAAGCCCGGCCCTGTGTGCGACTGCCAAGGCTCACAAACCTCGTGCACTCTGATCAGCCTGCCAGCTTTGAAACCCGAGAAGCCGGAGAAACCTCCCCTGAAAAGCCCACAACCCGGGGTTTCTTCTGCCGCCAGATGTAAATTCAAATCAGGTAAATCTGCAAACTGTTCAATGAATACCTCTCTTGTCAAAACAGTTCAGTTGAGGGCGTGTTTTTTTTTTTTAGTACTTACAGGGCTTGGTAGCACCTTTACCTCCACGAACCCGCAAACACGAGGCGTTTTAATAAAGGTTCAGACTCTGACTAACCATGTAGGCGGAGGAGAGAGCAGTAAAAGCCAAAACAGTAGCTTGGTTATGGGGAGGAAAATTAAGGGATTTTTCCACTTTTTGCCCACTGAAACATTTTCCCCATGAACAATAAAATAAAAACAACACATGAGCTATGGTGAACACTGGAAGAAATTAGTTCCCAACTGCTGCAATTAATCAACAAGGCCACAAATAAAACTGTGACGCCCAGAGTTTTCATCAGAGGTTTTGTTTGACACAGACTCTTTTTTTGTGCCGTAATCTCAGAAACAACATAAATAAAGATGCAATGGAAATGGGTGCTGGGCCAGAGCAAGCAAACATAAAAAAAAAACAGTCTGCACACAAAAGACGAGGCTGTTCAAAATTGTATCGCACCACACCCCCCTTTCTTGAGATTGCAAATTATTTCATGCAGTTTTTAATCTTAAAAAAAAAGTTGTTTTTTTTAACCATGCAAGAAAGTTTTGAATTTCTATTTGTAGATAATAGAAAATATATTTAGCAGAAGCCATATTTTTACATACACAAATACACATAAGCATTATTTTCTCAGTGTCTGGGATCGAAATGGTTGAAGTCATTTAGATTTAAACTAGTATAGTACCAGTGTAAGAAGACAGAAAAATGTTTAGTTTGCATACATTTCTTATGTGTTTGGTAGAATTTTGTTTTGAACTGCGTGACTTGAACCAAAACATTTTGGGTGTCTTTTCTCAAGCTTCTCACTGTAGTTTGCTGGAGCTTTGGCCCATTTCTCAAGACAGAATCGACACAACTGAGTCAGGTTTGTCGACAGCCTTGTCGGCACCCTTTGACCTCTTTCTGCAAATGCCTTTTGAGAAAATGTTCTACTGGATTTTAAGTATGGATTGTTGCTAATTTGGATGACCTATTTGTGTCTCAACTTTATCTTCTGAGCCGATGGAGATGACACTAAAGTATTGATTTGTTTGCCCCATTAGCCCTTTGAGATCTCAAGATATTATTGTTATTATTATTATTATTATTATTATTATTATTATTATTATTATTATTATTATTATTATTTACCACCAAAATAACCACCCACCCACATAAAATTATGTTGCCATCTTCATGCTTCACAGTTTGGCTGTTGTTCTCAGTCTTGAAAGCGTCACCCTTTTTATTCAAAATGTTAGTGATGGTCATTGTGGCAAAGCACTTCAGTTTTAGTTTCACCACACCACAGGACAGATCTTCAGAAATGAAGGTGCTGGTCCCTGAGTGCATTTTTACAAACTGCAATTTGGCTTTTTATGACGCTTTCAGAGTCATTTCTTCTTCTTGAGTTTCCCTTGTTGGTATAGATCTTTTTTACAATGTAGATAATGAGACTCTCCTACCAGCTGCAGCCACCTCCTTTTACAAGGCTTTTTTGCACAGTGCTCATTTTGAACATGGCAGTGTTTCAAAGTGTAAAAGGGAAAGTCAGCTAACCTTGGAGTAGATTTAGAAATGAATTAAGCCCCTCAAAAAGGCTGATGGAGTTTTGAGACGGAAATAAAAACGATCAGAACCCCCTGCCACGTTTTTAGGTTTGAAAGTAAACATTGACACTCCAGATGGCACCACACAGTTTGTTACAGTTACACCTTTCCATAAGGATAGACTGTACGTGGGTCATATAGTGTAGTTGCTAGAACAGAATTCAGACTTGCAGATTTATTGCTGAAAATCCTACCTTCTTATTGTTGTTGCAACATCTTCTCTCTTTCTCCTTCTGTTTCCCTTTTGATTAAACCTCTGAAATAATCTGATACCTTTTTCAATCAAGGCTCTATTTACTCATTGTTGGTAACAGAAGTAGAACGATGCGTGTCACTGTGAGGTTTTTAGGAAGCAGTATCCTCAGATTGTTGGAAAACACTAACCAGACATGTTCTGTATTAAACCACTTCGTCAGCTGATTTCTTTGAGTCCACAGGGATAATTTTCAAATAACTTCAGGTCTTGGAAAGCCCAGGAACAACTGAAAGTCCTAATGGTTTACCTTGTTCTTTGCAGAGTTGCGTAGCGGTGGATAAAGCTGGCAGATTTGACTAACATAAACTCCAAATAAGAATAGAGACATTGTACAAGCTAAACAATTTGGCACTCCTCAAATCGTTGACGCTGAAGCAGCAGCACTCCTCAGGGATGAGAACCTCCTCAACTTCAGCAGATGTCATTTTCATAAACAACCCAGACTTGAACACCACAGCAGAAATGAACAGACGTAAAGGCCAGGGTAAAATCAAAAAAGGTTCTGAGAAATTATGTTGGAGGAAAAGAAATGCTCCATTGTTAAAATCATGCCAAGATATACAAGATGATTTTGAATCTTCACTTGATGATTTTTGCCTCTACGTCATTAGCTGTGCTTCCTCAATTGTTCCGTTACTGCTTGTTGTAATACAATTTCTGTTTTTTTGTTTGTTTTTTTTAGTTTTTCTGCATCTGATAGAACCGGATGATGCAGTTTTTTCCTTAAATATGGATTATTGGAGAAGATAAACTAGATACATGATTCACATCACACATCTACAATTTTTTTATAGATCACAAAGTAGCAGAGAAAAAAAAAACCCTCTTCTTAATCTTTGTGTTATTTGTTGCTTGATTAGCACGACTCTAGCCAGTGTTAAGTATCAAAAATACAGTTTCACTTCACAGAAGTGCCTCCCATCTCTGGTGTCCATCTGTGAGTCACATTTCTCCAGAACGGTCATGGATGAGGTGTTCATTCAGCAGCCTCTGTGAAGTAGCTGCCATCTGTAAGTGTTTAACACACTTAAATTTCCTTCAACCAACGGCACAGTGTTCAACTCAAGATTAAAAAAAAAAAAAGTTGTTTTTTTTCCCTTGTTTCTTGATTGTCAGCAGATTTGGACATTTTAACCCTTTTTTCTGTTGTCCTCAGCTCTTTTTTTTTTTTTTTTTAACCTGTGTGTCAGAAATCATCCATCTTTACAGTGGTAAAGATGGATCCTGTGTGAAGCAGCGGTGTTTCACACAGCCTCTGCTGCAACTTAAGCAGGAGTCAATGCGTCACGGCACCTTCACCTCCTCTTTCTCCGTGTTTCTCCTTTTCATGATGGCTTCATACTCCTACACTTAGTGGCAATGATATCGGCAAATTTAGACTTTGCTTGAAGCATCTAACCGGTTTTGTGGAGGCCTACAATGTAGTAAAGTAAATAGCACAGAAGTGAATTACAGAATGCTAGAAAACACGATACAGTCTATGATTTCAGCTGTGTGTTTTTGGTTTGCGGGTGAGGGACGGATGACGATGTGGCTAGTTGATCATATCTGAGAAGCGCCAGGAGGAAGATAGGATGGGCCACACTCAGGGCTGTGACGCAGTTGGGAAGGCTTTCACTGAAAAATAAATCATCAGGCTTTGGAATGAGGTGCACCATTGCCAAATCAGAGGTAACACTGGTCAATCTGTGGTGCTACTACTTCCACAAGGTGTAACTTTAAATGTTTCGGGACAGGCTATTTTCTATGAAGTTCTCTCTGCGCTGATTTTGCTATTTTTAAAAGGTTTCTCTACTGTGAAGGTCACGTTTTGCTTCCTAATTAACGGTTAGATGGTTAAGTGATTAATGTTACCCCGTCGGATGAGTTGCAGTGCTATGACTATAAGCAGCCAAAAACAGCCAAAAGGGAAGCACTGATGTTATTTGGAAATGCTACCAGGGACTTGATGTTTCAAACTGCAGCAAAACTTCTTTCTTAATCAATTTGAAGTCATGGCAACGAAAACCGGCAGAAAACCGGCCCTTAAGGATTGGAGGTGAACTCCCATGGACTAGAGAACTTTATTCCAGAAGTTCTGGCTTTTGTATATGTTCTTTCTCTCAAAATTAAGTCTGGTCTTCATGTTTTTCTTAGCTAGCAAAGGTTTCCCCCTTACTCACTTCCCAGGAACGTTTCACTTGTGCAGTCACTTTCTGATTGCACTGGTATGCACTTTCAAGCTGCAGGTTCCCTGAGGACATGTGATGGTTTTTGGAGACTTCTTTTGGCTTCACGGTGAGCTTGCTTAGCCAGCCATGCCTCAGAACGCTGGCAGCTACGTTGAACACTACTGTTCAAAAATTAGTCTTCCACGTAAACATGACTTTTCCTAAGCTCAGGACCCCAGCTAAATGCCTTCCCTACTTTACTCATTTTCTATATAAAACATTTTATTGGCCATGGGTGTCACAACTTATTTTTAAATAGATACCTCAGTGTTAGAGGAATGTGACTACAGGGATAATCCATACAAGAAAAGCTCACAAGAATCAGATTTAATGTGCAAAGTTTGTAAGTGGGAGAAATCTAAAGTTTCTCAAGTAAACTCAGCAACCATCATGGACTAAATATCATACTCTTTGTGAATGCAACTATGACTGTAGTGATCCCGTGAAAACAAAGCTATGAGAAATTGTTCTAACATGGATAACCTAGTCAGAAAAATGAATGCCAGTGACCTGACACTAGTCAACCTTTTGTTTCTGGTTGAACTTAACTGGACATCACAAAATTGGAGCCTGATGTGGAAACTGATCTGTCTGCTTTTGGTTTTTAGGAGGGTTTAGGAGCATTTATTTGTTGAAAACTCCAACATTAAACCTAATTTTTACAATTCACATGAAGTGAAACTTGCAGCATTTTCACTATTCCTGATCCTAATGATTTGCTGACACTTCTTTGACTGGAGTTGTTGATTCTACTGAAAATAGATTTGACTGCACACACACTCAGAGTGTGTCTGTCTGTCTTTACAAGAACTTTGCAATGACTTCCATTCATTTTTCATGAATGAACAGCGCTTCTTATTATGGGGCCCAGACTGTGGGCCCCATAAGGAGCAGTGGACCCTCACAATGTAGGATTTGTTGGAAAAGACGAGAAATGTTAAAACACCCACACAGATGCTAATCACTAAAATTTATTGGATTGTATGTCTATCATACCATCAGCTGGTCATAAGTGGTACTGCACCCTCTCTTTTGGCTTTACATGTTGAGGTCAATATTTATTCCACAGGCAAGCTTGACGCGATCCAGAAGGTAAAACAATGCCACAAAAAAATATATAAGAACAAAATCTGGGTGATGCTGTGTTTGTACACTAGTAATGTGTGCACACTTTGTCTTCCTTACTATCGTGTCTAGAAAACAGGCAAATTGATATGGAGTATTTATAGTTTTTGACATTTTCTTTGCAACGTTTTCATCTTACAGCCATATACTTTAATATATTTTACTGAGAATGTATGTGATGTACCAACCAAAGTAGTGTATACTGGAGAAGCGGAAGGAAAGAGCACATGGTTTTCAAAATATTTACCGATTAAAAAAATCTGAAAAGTGCAATGTGCATTTATAACCGGACACTTTTACTCTGTGACCACTTAATTACATGTCAACATGTTGCCTTTCTTCAGCTTTGAAATGGAAACAACAACCCAAATAAGCTTCGCTGTTTCATTTAGTTTGAAATTGTACGAGTCAAACCGCAGCGCAGAACTATGTCTGACAGAGAACCTGTGGGATAACCTGAGGATGTTCTCACAATCTGATAGATTTTACAGAACTTTTTGAAAGGCAGAGAAAATATTGCCATTTTATGGAGAATGTGGCAGTGAGGTGCTGGAAGCTACTCAATCAGAAGGACCAGGCTATTCTGACATGTTCTTCTTATTTTGCTTTTGTCACGTTAAATGTGGAAAGAAATTCTGTTTCAGAAAACTAGATTTCTAACAAAGATATTTATGTTAGAGATCAACTGTTGGTAATTAGGTTATATAGCTTAATCTGAATTGATTATTTCCATATGCAATCACTCTGACATAGAGTGAACATTCACTCAAAAACATTTTGTTGCTTTAGTTCATTCTCAAAAACAATATAGGTTGCATAGTTTAATAACTTTTAGTAACTTCATACTATGGTCACTAATAAGAGCAGAGCTGTAGATTTGGAGCTGATGTAAGCAACAGTTTTATCTTTAAGCACACCTCTCTTTCAGATTGGTGTCATTTGTGACAAAAGAATAATAAAAAGATCAGCTGTGTAAATGTTAATTTTAGACTTACTGGCTCTAGTGCATCTGGGCTTGAAATTAACATCGACTAGTACAACATGTAAGTTTCATTTTTGAAATACACATAATGTGACAAGTAATTGTAAGAAGAACCTTTACAAAATAATTTTATTTTATGTTTTAAAAAAAAACAACATGAATATTTGTACAAATTAAATTACAAATTAAAGCTCCGCGGAGCCTCAAGCGGCCCTCGC
>NW_015112939.1:184287-222117 GCF_001443285.1 Poecilia latipinna | reverse complement strand
ATGCGAACCCTGTAAAGGGCCAAAATCAATATTTTTTCCCTGTCTTAATCATTGATATCCTCCTACTGACATGAACTGTGACATACAGTGACAAAGTTAGTGCCTACTCATCGACATTATGAGGCTCTAGGTTAGTTAGTCAAAAATAAATTAAAGACTCCACCTGGATTTATGCAGTGGGGGAAAAAAGGGAAAAAAGTGCAATAATTAAAAGTTAAAGTAGGCTAGATGTTTTTATGTTGTTTTACAGAGCTCCTTCTTTTGTTTATTTTAACATCTCAACTGCCTGTCTAATTCAAACAGAAACAACTGTTGAAAACCGAAGAACAATGGTTAGCCATCATTTTTAACAATGACAAAAATCAGGCTGTTCCACTGTTGAATGTGCACTGGTAAAACAGAGAAATGGATGAAGGGCGCCCTCTAGAGGTTGTGTTACAACATTTGTTTGTTTTCAGTCAACACCAGTGTCAGCTGAAAATAAAATGGCGAAAAAATTAAATAAAACACAGTTTTCAAGAAAATGCATGAGACATTTTTGACAAAAATGAAAAAAGAAAGGCAATAATGCTTAATGCTAATCTCAATGCTTCTAGAGGAACATAGAGAGTAAGTGTGCTTATCCACGTAGTGATAATCCGTAAAACTGTGAAAACAAAGTAACCAGTCAACACAAGAGGACAAGTGGGAAACAGCCAAACCGTTGAGTCAGTGAAAAGTCAGTATTTTTTTTTAAAGTGAAATTAGCACTCAGCACAAACACTTCAAATCTGACCTTTCAAACTTTTATAGATCTCTAACTGACCTTGAAAATATCCTTGATGAACCTTTTAGATTAGCAAAACAACCTCTTATCCCACTCTAATGACATCCGTGAGCGCCTATCATACTTTATATTATGATAACTATAAAGTGTAATCAGAACAAGAGTCATTCAATGCCTGTAAGCAAGTGTGACTGTTTGTCTGACACTTATCGCATTTTACTAATTCAGAGAATCAAAAACTTAAAAAATAATAATAAATCAGGATTAGTCCAAACTTTAATTTGATTCTGGTGCTAATGCCTGAGTGTGGATGTTTGCATGCAGGGTGTGGGTCTGTGTTGCTCAATCAATATTGTTCCCAAATTTCTTCTCTAATTTTCTGACTAGTTCTTTTAATTAACTTAAATCCCTAATAAATACACTTCAGTAAATTGCAAGAAACTAGAATCCCTCTTTTGTTATAATTAAGTCTTATTTTTAAAAACTAAAACACGGTTATAAAGTTTACATCATTTTTATCACAGTATAAAGCCTTAAATATTTATTTTATTGCACTGCCAATTTTAGAAAAATCCAACTTTTAATTTGAAAAGAATAATCCACCGGGAAAAAATAATCCAGTCTAAGAAGGTAGCTGAAATACGATTGTCATTTTTTTTCTTTAGTGTTCTAAGTTAATTAGTGTTTAATTGGAGACCCACCTTTTACTTTTTCAAAATGTGTTTTAAATATGACCTAACACAGAGGCTAGATTTAGTGACGCTCTTCAAAACTGTGAAAGACAAAAAACACTCAGCTGACGTGAGAGAAATTTAGTCTAGTCATTAGAGTGGTTGAAAGAAAAATAACTACTAACCTAAAGAGAAATAACAGGACAAATAACAAAAGTGAAATAACTGGAACGATGACACACTGGTTCAAATGTGAGCATGATTGTTTGAATCTGGTTTTGGTGTAAAGTGCTTCGAATAGTTAGAATGACCGGAAACGTGCTGTATAGATTCAGCCCTTTGAAAACTGAAGTGAGCGCTCTGCTCGCTGATACAATTACATGGATATTTTTCTCCGGTGAAGGGGGCAATATTATCTGTTTTGTAGGCACATAGTGAAATTTTATGGCACAATCAACTAACTATCTTGCCTTCAGTTGTTATAAAAATGCTGCGTATAACAAATATTACTCAAAAGAAATTTGACTTCAGTATTTAGTGACTTGAAATTGGGCCTCTTTCTCTGAAAACTCACTTTCAGGAAGTAATCACAACATCACTCTTCTATTAACCCTTCAACAGCGGTTTTACCAGCGTTGCACTGAGAAGTAGCTCGCATAACAAGCCCAGCAGATCCACCAGATATTTACTAATTGCTGCTGACTAGTCTGAAGGAGCTGAGTGGGGCAGTTGCTGGGGAGGGCTGCTCTGTGAGATGGGAGCTCAGATGCTTCGAAACTGCAGCACGAAGCTGAAGTTGCATCTCGAAGGTGGTGCTAGGTCCCCCCAGGCGTTGTGCACAGCTGAATGGTTGCCACGGGAGACTGAATAATTTCTCAAACATGAATGGAAGAATCAAGGCAGCACTTCAGGTATGTGTTTGATGAGGGAATAACATTATAACATGGTGTAAAGCTCAAGAAAGTCAATTTTACATAACACTGCCCCTTTAAGCCAGTCTCTAATATTGGATTCTACTACAGCAGCACAAGTTGACTGTTTTCATAAAGTGTGCAGATATTTCTTTGTTTTCATTACTTGGGTTTTGACAAACTCTAGTAGTAGTAACACTGCCTCTCACCTCATGAGGTTTGCACAAAACAAAACAAAAAAAAAACCAAGAAAACAAAGAAAACAAAAAAAAAAAAAAACACTATTACGATTTCAGTTTTCCCAGCAACTCTGGACATAATCAGACACCTAAATTTCAAAACTACTGTGTAATGAAATCAAATCTAAAGTGAAACAACAAAGTATCAAACCTTGTTGCTCTATTTCAGTCAGATAATATTAATAAACATTTTAAAAAAATAAAATACTGACAGATCAAACTGTCAAGGCAGCATTGTTTCACAGATTTGTCTCAGTCTATTCAGAAGAGAAAGCAATCTGGTGGTTTCATGATTATCAGTACTTGAGATTAAAATCGTCGGAGATTAAATTAATTCCTCTATAACCGGACTTCTTTGATGATGGTGGGTGAGTCCAAGTTTCCCATGGAGGAATCAGGAGGTTCCTGTAAATTAAAAAAACGTATTAAGTTAATATAAATGTCTGTATGTACAGTAAAATTAGCCATTTGACTTGCATGTTTAGCCAAACATAGTAAGAGTATTTACACAAAAACATTTCTGATAATAATGCTTCACACTGAGTACGTTTGGTTCTGACCACCAACAAATGAGAACCTTTTCATTCTAATTCATTAACGGTAAAGAGAAAAAAAACAAACAAACATTAATTTGCTTAAATCTGGAAAAAAAAGATTAGTTCTCTGTTAGGACTAAAGGATGATGGGGAGTAAAAAGACAGCATACGCAAAATTATTTGTTAATTCTGCTTCTTCTGTTTCAGCAGCTATAATGGATAATGAGGAAGGCTGTTACATTTGTGTACTTGTAAAGATTTTTTTAAACTATCAAGTTCTAGCAGTTCACACAATCAGGCACTACTTTGTCTTGCTATATCAAATAAAATCCCAATAAAATACAAATACGTCAGATGGAGGCAGTAAAGTATGGTGATGGGAGGACCATGAGAGATTACATGAAGCTTAAATAAAATTCTGCTATTAAAAAAAATGATAAATATCAGTAGTATACCAAACTACAGTGTGACAATATAGCTACTTTAATGCTGCGAATTATGAGGAAGAAAAACTTTGAACATATGATCTGGTTTATTCTACCGATTTCCTTTGAGCTACACTTAAACCCTTAAACAGAGGTTAGTTTGATTTTTAAATTTTTTCCATAAATTGTTTAAAATAAGATGTGAACGAAAAATCTTTAAGAGACTAACAAATATGTTCAGCTGTTGGAGATTTTTCTTTTCCTTTTGCAAAAGTACCTTTTACATGGTGAGTTAGCTAAATGTATTTCCTTCAGTGTCTGTAATAATACATTTGAAAAATGTAATTTGAGCAAAACACATTTTGCTCGCTCAGATTAATTCTCTGAATCTGGGGGGAAAAAAATAATTTCAAGCAACACACAGTGAAAGAATTAAAAAATACAGTTGATTAAGCATTGATCTTCACAAACAGAGAGACAGAGTGGAGAGATTTAAAGGTGCGCAGTGAAATAGTGTACAGCAGGTGGCAAGATAATCAACAACAGTGTGTGATTGTTCTGTGCTCCTACCTTTCTAATGCTGTGTGTTGAGCTAAAATTTGAGGAGATTTTTTTTTTTGTGTGTGCACAGAAAATTTTTTGTTTGATCAGGCTTGAGAGGAAGCAGTTTGTGGCTCGGGTGAGATTTGGGTTGTCGCTCCGTAGTCTTGCTCCAGCATCCGTCTCTCCGCCTAAAACAACAGTTGCCGATCACTTCTCATTCAGCAATTACAGATGCATGAGGCTCCAGTCTGGGATGAAGTTCAGGAGAAACTGACGGAGATTTAATTAATCACATATTCGTTAAAAGCCACTGAATCTTCTCTGATCAAGCTACTGAATTGAAGGGGGGAAAAAAAATTCAAAGTCAGCGCCTCGTTGTCCTGCAGAAAGTGCAAAGGTGCAAGTTTGCGAAAGCCAAAAGTATAGCTTAAGGTGACTCAGGCACATCTAGAATCGAAATGAGGAATGTGTGTACAATGAAACCCAAGATTTTACTGTCAGCACTCAGCAGTAACTTCACCACAAAGCTCGGAGGCCCATCCAGAATTAGGAACACACGATGACTAAACAGTTCAAAAACAGCGTGAATCACAAGAGCAGTATCTCTGGATTGATTGCAGCTGTAGACAAACATGCACTGCCCAGCCAAATGAAGACATTTAATAAAGAACACAGTTAAGAGGCTCATCTTAGAAGAGTGGTTATTAAGTTTCCACCTTATTTTGATTCCGTTCAATACAGTGAGCAGCTTTTCATTCACTAAGCCCACTTTCACACCAGATGAAGATAAAGGAAATGCATTCAGGCCTTCAAGACCTTTTAAGCGTTGCTCGACAGGAGGGAGTTTGAAAAATGTATTTTAGTCTCAGGGCATCGCGACGCTAGTCTGCTATACGTACTCGCCAAACAACGTAGGTTGTTCCTGAAGCTTTCCTGGCTACACAACCACAATGGCATCATCAAGGGTTTCACATCACCATCAGAATGTAATTTCCCTTTAAGTATGGGAAGTTCCTGCACCCCCACCATGAGTTACGGCCATGCAGTGAAGGATCAAACACAAGGTCTTTGCCTGCTGTGTTGACTATTGTACTCCATGCTGTTGTGACCGCTTCTATCCGGTTCAATGTGCATGTGGGTCTTGAAGGCAACTATAAATAAAGCTGTGATTTATTTTTATTTTTTTTTATGATTGTTAGTGTTATTATTTTCTGCAACTTACAAACAGCACAAAGAGGATGAAAAAGGCTTTCTGCACAGAATGCCTCACACTGACAATGTGTGTCATAAACCCTGTGACTCGCTGTTCATGCCGTTTCTTCCTCCTCCTCGTCCTTCTTCTTCCACATGTATGATGCGAGCAACTCACTTTGACAGAGTGAACAGTATACGTTTTGTGTTTGAGTCGCTGCACACGCAATTTTGAAATCTTGCATGTGCACTCAATTTAGTCATTGAATGCTTAAAACTTGATAAACACATTAGTGACACTGTTTGAAATGACAAAGTCATTGTGAATTTGAGGATTTCTGGGGGTGAAATTGCAACTTTGTGTATCAGGAAACATTTTTTTTTTTTTAGGTTTTCAAACTGAAGTTTAAAAAAAAAAGGCAATGTATGATTGCCTTTCATTTCATTTCATGCTGAAAGCAGCGCCATGGGTTCTGTCATCAAACATGAAGATGGTCTAACAAAAATATGATACTGTCTCTATTTTTTCTTTTTTTTTTTTTTTTTGGCTGGGCAGTGTATGTTAGCTAAGACTTGTGCATCGCATATCTTGCATCTAGAGTTTATGTCTGAATACACTTGTATGCAGAATACATATGGGATTAAAAATTAGACAACACTGGAACATAGTTGGTTATTTCTAGAGAAGCATGTACTATAAATGTGACTCTGCCTTACAAGCAAACGCAAAAAAAAAGAAAGTCACAATAATAACAATTATTCGAAAATAGCTTTGACTGCGTTTACTAATCTTATTGTAAATAAAGACATGTTGAGTACGTATAAGCTATGATAAATAATCTTTTATCATGGTTTTATTGTGATCTAGTTCATTATTTTGTCATTTTCGCTTTATGTTCCCAATTTTCCTTGACTATCCCTACACAAGCACCATCCCCTTACCTTCCTTCACCACTTACCTCTTCTTTGGCCTGCCGGTTTGCATTTTGTCTCCGTAGATCAGACTTGATCAAACCTACAACACAGAAAGATGCAGTGCAAGATCATGAGATGCCATAAAATGATATTGTAAAAAAGAAAAATAAATGAAAGTAAAATGTTATGCTGCATACAAGCATAAATGATGGCAGCGAGAGGACGAATAGGAAGTCATACATGCACAGACAATGACACATTAAAGTCTTAACTGGTGCCCCATAAGCTGAGCATTTTCAAAGACTTTGCAGAAAGAGAGAAATGGCAAAAACCTTCACACTTTTTTATATCGAAGGGTATAAAAGATTTTACAGCTCTGTTTATTCCACAAGAAGAGAATAATTGACAAATTTAGTTTGAAAGCAAACTAAATCAAACGTAAGTTTTTGTTGTTGTTTTCAGGAAAGCAGTTGCTTTTCCTTTAAACCCATTACGACCAAAACAAGTTATTGATAGTCTGAACTATGAGCAAACAAATGAGTCAGTCTCCTGACCTTTGAGAGCATAAAGACTCATCACAGATTCTTGTTTTTCTAGAGAGTGCGAGGTTTATCGCCTCAGTGCCTAATGCATATTGTTAAAAGTTACACATTGCTCGTAAAGCTCTCAATAGACCTTGAAAGAAACACTTCAGTGGTTCTGTATTGACTGAGGAAGGTCAGTAACCTTTAATTACTGAAAGCACTCTGCTACTGTGTGCATTGTGGCACAGCAGCTGAATAACCTGTTATGCACCTTACATCATCTGCATGCAATTCAGATTGCTTCCTCATGTGATTCTTTTAAAGCCACATTTTGTTTGGGTGGTTCCAGTATTTTAGCACGTGTGAACATTTTTTTTTATCTACTTTTTTTTTTTTTTATCCCTTTCAAATATCCTCATTGCTTACCCCTGCAGAAGTACTTTTTAAAACATATCTGAGTCGATATTATAAAAGAAAAAAAAGTCTTCTTAAAGCTTCCTCATATTGCTTCATCAAAATGTCTAAAAATATCTGAGAGTTGATTATACCCTCTCACCTTTGACAGACAACCCCCCAAGAGAAAATAGTTAATATGAAAGTAAAACGTGTGAAGTTTGTGAGCGTGTCGCCCCCTTGTGGTGACTAAAGAATAAAGCAACGTTACAGTAACTACACAAACGGCGACAGGAAACATTTTATTTTAACAGAAGTGTAGACGATAACAAAATGTTGCACACCTAAAATATAAATATGCAGCGAAATGGTACTTCCTCGTCTGCCATTGTGTGTGTGAAAGCATGAGTCAGACTTTAGCATCATCCTGTCCTTTGCAGCTCTAACAGCCTTAACTCTTAAGTTGAGGCTTGGAAGGTTTTCTCTAAGGAAAAAAAAAAAAAAAACTAAAACTAAAAGCACTACTTTTCACTACTACTCACGCACTAATGTGTTCATCTATCATAAAGGCTTCTAATAAATACCTACTTTTTTTTAGGTTGCAATGTGACAAAATGTGGAAACGGTCAAGCGGTATGAATGCTTTCGGGAATTACGGTATTTTTTTAATAGTAACCTTTAGATGACATCTCAGCTTTTTGTGATTACATGTTCACATATTCTTTCCCTTTTTTATTTAGTTTGACTTTGCAGATATGCAGAAAAACAAGATTTTATTGTATGGTGCCTTTAAAAGATCTTGTCCTCTCGTATTCTCTACTCCTTGCCAATAAAACTGGTGTCTTTTTACATAATGTTTTACAGTAATACAGAACTGACATTATGCAGCAAAAAAAAATATTCGTTTCCTGAAATGTAACCAGCTTTTTCAGCTTTAAGATACGCAGACATAAAGAGCAACATTCTTGGAATTTACCACCTTCCACAGAGGCTTTAGTCAAACAATAACAGGGTTAGAGAAATGAAAACATTGGTGTTGCACACCTCAGTATGAATGACTTCAAAATAATACCTGGAAGTTGCTTCACACGGTCATATGTTCACAAAAGCCATACCTGTCATTATTGAGCCAATTAGCAGAAAGACACAGAGGAAGATGTTTCCTGCCAACGTCCCAAACTTGTCGATGATTTTCCCTTGGCTGATGGTGAATATGATGCCAAACACCTGTGTGTGCACAACGTGTTCAGTTAGAAATAAAAACAAAACAACTATATGAATGTATTGGATTTTAACTTTTACAATCCTAAGGCGTATTCCTCTCTTTAAACTTTCTTACTACTGTGTCATAAAAGGCTTGCATGAGTCACAGCTTCACCTGTGCTGAACAGTTCAGCAATCCCGAAGACGTTCCCTCTGACTCCGGGTACGTCAGCTCAGCTGCAAACTCGAAACCGAGAGGCAGGTAGCCTGTCATGAAGAACCTGGAGCCAGACACATGCAAAAGAAATTACATAATGTGTTACGTCACGCTCAAAGAAAAGAAAAACAGCTGCAAACTGATTCATTGAACCGACAATGTTTGTTTTATTCAGTCTCAGTATTACGTCTACTGAACTGTTGGAGAGTTTTTCATGACACTTAACATGTGGAAGAAAACTTTGTACCTTCTAAATGCACTCTAATCTTTTTATTGCTTTATGGCAACAAAGTTTTGGCATCGGATACTTTTACTGAGCCACAGTAGGAAGTTTATTTCCTTCCAAAGAAGTGACAGCGAGCAAAAGTCTTTCAGATAGTACACTTTTCTATTTTCTATGTCAGCAAATATGTGTTGATAAAGGAAAATAAGATGACAACAAACATGATGACGTGTTAGGGTTTTTTTTATTATTATATCTAATTTTGTTTGCAGGTACAAAATATTAAGAACAATCTGTTTTAATTCACATTAACTCCATTTTTTTAAGGTAGAATCATATGAGTTTTTGTTAGACAAGAACAATTTATCTGGAAAATTTTGTGCGCAAAAAGTACAAAGCGGAGGGATGACCAGGACAACTTTTTTTTAGCATCTAATACAGAAAGTAGTAGGAGTTTGTTCAATATATTTTGTCAAAATTTCTTAATTTAGATTTTTATACTTTTACACTAAAATATGAGCAAAAACAATTTCAATAGTTCAATATTGATCAGAAAGATTTTGTCATATTTTGTTCCTGTAATCTGAAATTCTCTTCACAGCCCATACCCCAGATGTTTTAAGTTACTTTTTGCTTAATTTAAATAAGATTAGAAATAATAATACCCAAGGGATCCAGCAGTGATGAACACCACCCAGAGGAGTCCCTGGTCGAGTGTCGCAGTGTATACGATCATACCCACCAGAGTCATGACGTACACAGCCAGAGTGGTCTGTCTGTAAAAATAAACATGACAAATAAGAGAAATTTTTCGCTTGACATCTTCTCAAAAATCAAAAATTTTACAGAACAAAAATGTTAAAGCACTTTGTGGGAATTTCTTTTTTCTTTTTCTAGAAAAAAAACCTTTTTTTTATTGTGGTCAAATTAGACCCACTTGGACTCAATGCTGAGCAAACACTTTTCACAGTCAGAGGATTTCTCCTGCACTATGGCACTCTAACAGCCACACAGAGCGAGTTGCACCACAATAACTGGAAAGTGCAAGGTTTTGAGATGATTTATTGTTTTTTGCTGCGCTGTTGAAGTCAACCCACACAGCAGGACTGACGGGTGCTGCCGGCTGTCTCACCGACTGCTAACATCAAACGTCAGCTTTTCTCTGGTCCAACAGGTTTTAAAATGTAGGTTTCAGAGCCTTTCAGTGAGACTTTACAAATGTTTTCTGTACAGCAAATGTGGCTATGTCCACTGTTCCAGCCACATTGAATATTGGTGCCTTTTCTTTTTTTTTTTTTTTTTTTTTCAAAGGATAAATCTAATAATAAATGTCTTAGAGCAGATTTACCGGAGAAACAGAAACATTTTCCACTGTACTAAAACAGCGCATTAGTGGGGTATTTTTTTCTGTATTTCCCCATTTGTAGGGCAAAAGTCTTTTGAGGAGAACAGCTGAGAATAACGAGCATCATTATTCGCACAGCCTGGGAGGTCATGAGGAAGACCAGAGGGGTCGCAGTTGTAACAGTAGGCTGCACCTGGTTAAACAGCCGTGCAGACTAAACAGCCAACAGATAAAACACTACAGAAGAAGACAGGAAGGAAGAGACGACATGTGTAGAGGCTTTGTATAAAGATTTAAATATGGGACTCTGACTTTAGATTAAAATTCAATAACTTCTTAGAAAGTTGGCTATATGTGACTTCTAATTATATCTCTCTTTATGTCTCTTTAATTTTATAAACCAAACATCCTCCTTTCTCAGGATCTGCTGCGCTCACGTTGACTTACTTGTATGTCTTTGTTCTGTCGAGCCAGATTCCACAGATCAGGGAGCCGACCATCCCTGCAACGACAATTGTGAGCCCAATCCTCCCAGCATTCACTTCTTCACCCTGTCACAAAACACAGCAAAAGAGGAAGTTCCCAATGAAGCAATTAAAAGACAGTGTGGTATTAATAGAAATTAATTAAGAATAACATGTGCCTTGCAAGGTATTCAAAACTTCAAGACATTTTATTGGGATTTTACGCAACAAAAAGAAAAAGAAAAACGTGAAATGGTGCAGTGTTTCGATTATAAGCTTCTGCTAATGTAGCAGTTAGTCACATTATATTTAATGCCAAGGTTGTACAGAGTTTCTACACTATTTCCATTTCAAAATTTCACATTTCCCACTGTGAGTTTTCAAAGGTTTCTGGTGGATTTGTTTTAAATTGGTTACATTTGGATAAAATATTTCCCTGTTTTTATGCCCACAAATCTATAAACAAACAAACTGTTTAAAGCTGGCTTCTAATGTAGGAAATGTGGTAAAGGAACATTTTGTTTTTTTATTGCATCTGGCCAACATTGAATCAGTTAAAATCTTTACTAGGAACAACATGGAGCAGACATCCCTACACAAACTTCTTTAAAACCAGCTCATAATCAATACCCTCATTTCACAAAATGCCAAACAAAAGCAAACTCAATAATCATTCGACCAACTGAACGATCTTTATTCCGGATGCAAGAAAGGTCCATAGTATACCACATATAAAAAGATAAAAAAGATAAATGGTTCTAAAAAAAAACCAAAAAGGCAGAGCATGCGATATTGTTTCTGAGTCATACACACACGGTGACACCAGTGACTAAATGCTATGACATTCAAACTGAACCCATTTTATGAAAAAAATACCTTTCTAATACCAAGAAATTCTGCCTTTTTATCTTTTAGATGGAAAAGTTTAAAAAAAAATGGTTAGTTTATTTATTACATATGAAACAACTGTTGAAACATAAAACCAAAAAGTGTGGGAGTTTAAAAAAAAGAAGAAAAAAAAGAAAATCAGATTAGTCAGCGTTGACAACTAGTCAGAGCCAGTCAAGGTAAAATTACCCTGATTGGTCTGATTGATCAGTGCATTTCTTCAAATAATAAATTAATTTAGAGATAATTGCAGATGAATTTTGAACTCACAGGGTAACGGTCGATGATCATGCGGTTCAGCAGAGTTCCTACAGCATAATAGCAACCCACGTTCAGACCTGTCAGGAAAGACCATTTTATCAATTTCTTTAGCCCACTTATCAAAAGCTGTACTTTGGACAATCAGACACTGCGCTTGACAACGATCTAGTGCCAAAAGTACCACAATCCAATCAATAACATTCATTTTAGTAAATGTAATAATTTCATAAAATGGTGTTAACAAACTAAACAGATATGAAAATGTAAATATATGTAAAAGTCTCTTCAATAATTCTTATTGATTCTCCACAAATCATCATATCTCCAGTTCACTAATAGTTTAGTTATTTCATATTTCCTGTGTCACAGTCCATTATATGATAATTGGCTAACCTAGCTCAGCTGCAGACCACCGACTTTGACGTTGCCAGTAAACATCAAAGTTTAACAATTCAATGTGTGCATTTCCATTTTTTTAATAGATTTATGGAACTATTTAATGTTTTGGTTTTGGCCAATTCTGGCCGTCTACTTAAAACTCTTCACTATATTTCTTGATGAACAATTACACAACAAAACTCTAGTAATTTTATACTACAATAAATCTTACATTACAATAATGATAAGGAGAGAGAGGTTCTTGAATCCAGTTGGACTTAAATGAAAAACAACATGAGCTCAGTGAAGTGACAGAGACAGTTGAACGTGGCTGAGTCCAGTGACCTCTGACCCAAAGGTTCACTTGAAGGAGGTGCCAGGAAACTCTTGTCCAGCACTTACCATTTGAATTAAAACAAGGAAAGCCAAACAAAAACACAACACTTTCTTTTAACTATTTATAGATGCATGATTTGTGAAGAGTCAAATATATTTATATTTTTTTATGAAGAAGATTATCTTAATTTTGTTGTAAAATATTTATTTGAAAAGTGATTTTTGTAATTATTCGCTCAGTTTGTAACTGATTTCTCCCTGGAGCTCCAAGAATTAGAATATGAGCTTGTGCTGTGATCTTTCAGCCACACGGAGGCCAACTAGCAGTTAAACATTAGCAGATGAGCAAACCTTCCACCACTCCACCATGCATTCCCTATGATCTCAATGGGTTTTCCAATAACGGTGGTAATTGCGTGTATGGATACATCCACGACTCAGCGATAAGATGTACTTCATTAGTCAATAAACAGTGTCTTCAGGCCTTCCTGGAAGCTTTTTTTTTTTTAACTGTAATCAATGCTAATCAAGGAAGAGAATAAACACAGTTTGATATTTTGTGGAAACAATGAGCGGTATAATGCTACCAGATTTTTTTTTTTTTTTTTTTTTGACCCCAAATTTTAAAATCAATAACCAATTTTAAATGTTTTTAATGCACTTTATTGCAGAAGTGGTTACAAGCACTGGCTGTAATACTAGAGTAAAACATTTTCACTGACCATAACTGACGATGAGGAGCACAAAGGGTTTGTTTCGAAGCAGCCTGAGGATGGATGCTAGATAGGAGTAGTCCTCTGGGGGCATTGTGCGAGCTGAGGCCTGCGCCAGAGTCGGTGGAAGCTTCGGGCGCTCCTGGAAAACTGACATATATTGAGAGAAAAACAAGGTAAGACACAGTATAATCAAAATATTACCATAGTGATAGTCCCAGTCTGAAATTAGATTAGATTAAATGCTTCTTATTTCAGTCAGTTGGTTGTTTTTATTACATTTTATTAATTAATGTAAAGCACAGATGATGATGATATCATTAAATGGTAGCATGCATGGATGAATTTTAAGGCATCGCCTCAAGACACCGCTTTTTTGTGAAACAATATGAAAACATCTAAAGAAATGAGCCACGATATCAAGTATAAACAGGGGAAATGGTCTATGTATCTGCTGTCATCTTGTAACATATCAGTATTGATCCCTTAAGTGGAATTTTGAATTTGTTAATGTCTATCTATGTCCAACTTGTTGTCATGTTGTTGTGTTTGTGTGGAATTTGTTTGGACATGTGACAGTGATGATTGTGAGGCAATAAAACTAAATCCGAGGAACAACATGACATTTATTATAGTATTGAACGTGTAGGTGAAGAAATGTAATATCATACAACATATCAATGTTGTATCGGCCATAACGTAAATATGAATTTTATCTGATTATATTTTCATATCAGTCTGTCATTTGTGGTCATGTCTCCCATTGTTTTTCATAAATAACTCTCAGAACACTTTTGCATTGTGCATAATCCTCTTACTAACTGACTGTATTAGTAAAAAAAACACAGATGTGTGTGTCTGTGTTTAGCTTCTCCTCCGTGTAACCAGTTTGTAGTAATTGCTACTGTGCTAATTAAGAAACATAGTTAAAAAATATAGTTGAAATGCACCAATCTTGTTTTTTATTTGTTTGTTTGTTTGTTCTTATCAGTTTCTTATGTTTGCTGAAAATTTAAAAGTCAAAATTTAAAACAGGAACCTTTTTGTACACCAAGCTGTTCATTTTTACATGCATGTGCGGTCAGTGTCTTTTAGCAAACTAGTGCAGCAGCCAAACTTGTTCTCTCACCTCTCTGCACACAGTTTATGCAAATTTCTCATTCGCGGGACTTTGTCCGCCCTGCTGACTCACAGGACTGTTGCGGGGCTACAGATGGCCTTCTCAGCAGGGCGGCCCTCACACATGGCACTTTGCATGGAAGTCTGGATGTGTTATGTGTGTATGTGTCATATGATGAAACTAAGTGGAATGAAATTATCTCACGAAAAACATGAAGAGATCCATATGTTGCTTAAAAACATTGCCATGCTTGAAATAAATGAAGGAAATTCTACAGTACATGTTGGTAAGTGCTAACAGTGAAAAAGTCAAAGTATATTTTAGTTTGAGCTTTGTTTTCATTTTCAAGTAAAACAAAAAAAAAACTCAACTATTCTAGAGTGCATCCTGTGGAATGAAAAATAAGCACTTTAGGGCTGAACAATATTGATGAAAACTGTATCACGATATAGATTCATGTCAGCTAACAGCGATAATTATTGATTGTTTTAAATATCTGAAAACCTGCCAAACTGGTTAAATTACCTTTCGTCTTTTATCCAGAGTTTTCTCTTGAACTATTAGATTCATTTTCTCCTTTTACTTCCTGCTATAGTTGGTTTTTAAGCAGTAATGAAACTGCTGCTGCACAAGTTACTCAACAGGTTGTTGCTAGGTAACCAGAGAGCAAGTTATTTAGTTGATGACGTTAACCTAGCTGAGCTGGCCGTGGGAAGTGAGCGGCTAACTTTCCTCTGCCTACGGTTCTAGATTAGAGTTCACTGAAAATTATTGAACATTCTATTGGATGTATTTTCTATTGATATTAATAAGTAAATATTAACATTTTTCATATCTTTTTATGATTTTTTGCAATGAATACATTATTTAATCTTTGAATACATTATTTAATCTTATCTATCTTGATCTGTTGTTCTTTCTTGGTTTAGCTTAGCAAAAAAAGCAACATATCAAGCTAAATAACTTTAAAAAATGAAATAAAAAATAAAATTTGAAGGAGCTGTAAATATTTTTTTTTAATTAGATATTGCATTTTTCTTACTTTTAACCCACTGAATGAATATGAAGAGCGGAACATTAAGCAAAAGTGCAATGTGTCAGTTTTAAAAGAGCCAATTCCCATATTGTGAAATCCCTGAACAGATTTAACACATACACACATACGCACGCATGCACACACTCACGCACACGCACACACACACACACACACACACACACACACACACACATCCTTTTCCCTGGGCTTAATGCTAAACTAAGCAATGTTTCTCAAGCTTAGTGCACTGGTATGCAAAATTTCTGTCACTGAAAAGTTAAGTCATGAAAACGTGACCTGATCTCAAATTGCACAGTGACTTTAGTTATGTTGACCTAAGAAAAGAAAGACAAAAAAATCTTAAACAAATTAGACAATAAATAGTCAACACTCAGAAAAAAGTAAAAATAAAAAATAAAAAAAATAAAAAGTTGTTTTTTTAGTTTTACCAGATTTTCATTTGAAAACGTTTCAACCCATAGGCTTGATGCACTAAAATTAGTTTGGAGAGGGAAAAATAATATGTTTATATAGTTGTACTTACGACATCATTTTAAACCCACCTTCAAAGTTGTCCGATTGAAAAATGCACGTGACACAGCATTCAGCTGGTCACATGTTGGAAGAAATTAGCTGAAGTTTGCAGTTAACCACAACAGGAGACTGTGACACCACACAAACTCACACTGACACAGTGTTGTGCATGGTACTAGATGGAAATGCTTTCACAAACATCCTTTTGTTTCAAGGAATGCTAGAGTGATTACCAGTGGGTCCACTCTTTTCCTGCTAACAGAAGACAGTAACCATTGTGAGAACCATTTTTCCTTCCTTTACAAACTGTTTTCCTGTTTTGTGTAGTTTTTTTGTTTTTTTTGCATTGTGATTAATTTACAATCCACAGAAGAGCATTAAGATGCAGGTGTGTGAAATAGATGAGCAGTTTATAATAAAAAGGCCTTACAGCTGGACGAAAATGTTAAATCGGGAAGAAAAAAATAGGCGGTTCATAGAAATTCAAAGATCTCTATACGTTACCATTTGTCCAAACATCATGTATCCTGTGCAACATCACATGTCGCGCCACTTCCCTTTACCACAATGTACTGAATTTTCCTGTGGCGTTTGGTTTCTTTGTTTCTAATACGTCAGTTACAAACCCTGCTGCGACAAAATAATGCTGTTGACTTTTGTTCAGGAAAGCCTTTCGGCCAGGACATTTCTCCTGAGTGGACTAATGATCTTTAATATGAATCTCCCAGTGCGTACACATATGTCATCGGTTTTTCCTTTTTATTGAATTGTGCTCTCAGTCAGAGCGTGGAAATTAAAACCATCCCTGCAAAGATCTGCTGAATAAAGACTCCCCATTAGCCCGGTCCAAAATAGACCCACACAATACGGCTCTAAATGTCTCAGCTCTGGAAAAAAAAAAAAAAAAAAACTTAAGGGAGAATGATGCAAAGTCTTTTCTACAATGAGCTTGAGTCTGTCACTGATGATTTACTTCTTCATTCATTCACAGAAAGCTGCCGTTTCACTGTACAGTAAAATCCCATTTATTCAAGTTAATATTTGCCTAACTTCAGAAACAAACAAAAAAAAAAATCTTTAATTATCTTGTCGCCTGGCTGAGAAATACAACTCCGTGGAAGTTATAAGACTCAAAACATCTTTTCTACTCTTTCCAAATGAAATTAAAAAAGAAAAAAATAATAATCTGAAAAAAATCAACTCTTAATTGCTTTACAGCCAGATAAGGAAGTGGGGACTTGGCACATAAAAGGCTTTACTTTTATGTGTGAGATTTATCTTACCAAAGATAACGAGGATAAAAAGAAAAGAAGCCACTCCTGCTGTTATGTAGAACATGGTTTTGATGTGCTTTGCCAGCTCGTCCATGTCCTCCACGTTAGGCACCAGGATTGGAGGCAAGAGGAACCCGATGGCACAGCCCATCTGTGTGTTAGAGAACACAGAAACACAAAATTAAAAATAAAAATGAAGACAAGTGCCACCTTATTGTGATCTAAGCAGTACCAAAAGAAACTAGGATCACTTGGAATGTATGTGTGATGGAACTGAAATGACGTGACAGTAAAATGTTTTGAGCTGGAGCTATTTAATTAAGCTAAATTGACTTGAAAATGGACATTTTAATTTGATGTTTGATAGTTCAAACAAAATAAAAGTCCTTGTGGTAAGCAGATAATTCAGTGCCAAATACCGTTATCAATATGTAAACTCTAAGGGGTATTTCAATAGCGGCCAACAAAATATCACATTACAAATTTACACCAAATATAATTGACACAAGCATCGAAAATATGAGCACAACCTATGACAGGAAATGTGTTTTGCTTGCATTTTTGGATATATGTCTAGAGAGATATTTAACATCAACTGTAACAATACAGGGAATTTCAAACAATATAACTTCAACCTGCAAAACTTTATGTAAACTGTGATTTAAAAAACAATCTCTGGTAAAAATCAAAATTAGGACGCCCACAAAAACATATTATAAACTTAAAATGGTCCAGTTTGAACGGAGGTGTTTCACGTGAGGAGCACAAAGTTAGAGCGTCATTACTCAGCATTTTTAAGGACGTTTTGCACTTTCTAAACCTCAGACAGACATTTGGCTTGGTGCGCTCCAGAATGTTGAAGTGAAAGTGACCTGTCCAATCAGAAAGAGACAGAACAAGTTAAATTATCATAGGTGATTTGCAAGGAAAAATACCTTTGAACTCTAAGAAAAACACAAACGCCAGAGAACATGAAGACAAAAACCAGGAGTTCTGGAACAATGTTCTTTGGGCAGAATAGTTTTTGCTACCACCAGAACAGAGGACACTTTTGGCTTAAGAAAAATAAACTTATACCAAATCATGGAAGTAAAAGTGTTATGGTTGCTTTGAAGCAGAATCTGGACAGGTCTGATATATATCAGAGGCAGCCACGCTACAGTAAAACATGAGGTGTAAAAAAAAAAAAAAAAAGAACTCAAGCTGAAGAACTGAACTGTTCTGTTCAGAACCTAGCCAAAGTCCAGATCTTAATCTCACTGAGTTGCAGCAGTGTAACTTGCCAGAAATGACTCAAAGATCTCAAAGTTGAAAGTGAGAATACAAGATTAAGAGCTTTTTTTCCAGCTAAAGTTGTTAGAATTACATGAAGGTTTCCTAAACTTTTCCATATTTTAGTTATTAGTTTGTTTAATGAGGAAAAAGTTCTTTTTTTTTGTATCCACCATAAATTAACTAAAATTAGTTTCCTGAAAAACATTTTATATTAGATAGGAACATGCTTGAATAAAACTAATGTTTATGCAGGTGTCCTAATTCTTTCACACATTTGTACATTTTATACTTTTTCACATAAAACTTGTGTAAAAGGGTGAGCGTAAGCAAATTATTTGTTAGACTTCAATATCACCAATCCACACATATTAGTTTCATCTTGTTGAAATCATCAAAACCAAACTTTTTTTTTTTTCTCGCTAAAATGCACAAACTAAACCAAACTTAAACTTGAGAAAATAAGTAGGAAGATTATTTTTGATCAGTTGACTTCTTCGGACAAACCTGGTTTCCCAGAACCCCGATGGAGCAAGCCGTTGAAACTTCGTTCTCTCCAAACCAAACTGAGGCAAGGTGAGAAGGAATACCAAGAACAAACACTGTGGCAACTGAGCACACAAACTGTCCAAAGAAGGTCACCAGGAACATATCCGGACTGGCACTGCTAACTTTTATCCAGGCACCGATGCAGTTAAAGGCTGACCCGGCAAGGACAACATCCCGGACTCCCCGGTTGTCCAGGAGCCAGAGGACGGGCAGAACAAGGGGCACATATGTGAGCAGGTAGATCATAGACAACCAGTCGATGGCCAGGGCATCGACCTTGTAGAAGCGTATGAAGATGTTACTAATGATGCCATACTGGAGCCGCATGAGGGCAATGTTAGCCGAGACTGCACTGAAGAGAAAAAGCATGACCCAGCGACGATGGTAAAGCTTGGTTTTGGCTATTTGGAACAGCTCAGCTTGGTCACCTGAAGCCCCAACTTCCAATCTGGAGCCAGGGGAGAGTGTTCTGCCATGGGGCCCCGAGCTCGCAAGGCCCGGAGAGGGACCTTTTGCAGCCTCGGACTGCAGCCATTCTTCAACGGTGAGTTCAGGATTTGCACGGTCTCCTTTCAAGGTATTGTTATGAGGCATCTCAGCTGTCCCAAAGCGGGGCCCCTGCCTGGATCAGCCAAAATGAGCTGTCTTAGGATTCCAGATTGTGCTTCCCAACTGCTTGCTTTCCAGTCTGGACACTGCAGAAAGACGCGAGCGCAGCTGGAATGAATAGTGGTGTGTCGTACATGTGATCGTACTACAATGTCCACATATTCATTACCATAAACCGTGTCAGGTGACGCTTTTAAATGAGAAAGTCTAATTCTTCGGAAACCATTTCCAACACAGACTTC
Source organism: Poecilia latipinna (assembly GCF_001443285.1). Lineage (NCBI taxonomy): Eukaryota > Metazoa > Chordata > Actinopteri > Cyprinodontiformes > Poeciliidae > Poecilia > Poecilia latipinna. The sequence continues at coordinate 202,339 of NW_015112939.1, read as the reverse complement.
TATAAGTATAAAAGTGAAAATAACTCTTCAACATAAAAGTCAAAACAACTCTTGTGAAAACTAATGCCTGTAGACGGCGGAAACTTGCTACAAATGTTAATATTTACAAGTCTTTGCTACTTCTCACCACAGACTGCAAGCAACAGTCTATGTGATGTTTCTAAGGAAAAACTTACAACATACTTTCTAATATCCTGAAAATGAAGTCATTCACCCTGGTACTGGTCACTATGTTTGTGCGTATGTCTTTTTTTAAACATTTTTCAAGCTTTTGACAGCTAACATGTTTTGTTCCTGTTTATTAAATCTCTTATTTGAACTAGCTCTCAGTTGCAACATCCTCAGCCCTGAATGATGGCCTCTTACTGTCATATTCTTGACTAAAGAGATATTTCCATAGACAACTGTTAGTTATTCCTAGTGCTGAGTGTGTTAAAAAAATATAACTCCAGCAGATCTTCTCATACCTTGTGGCATTGACTAGAATAATTGAAATAGTACAATATAAGTTTATAGCACTTATTTGCTTTATTTTTTCCTTTTAAAAATGTTTTAATATTCCCTTCTTTTTTTTCTAAATTTGATTTATCTATGCATCATGTTTCATTAATTTATTGATGGTGTTTTAATACTTACAAATGCATTTTTCTCTTGAATAAAGTGTTTCTTTTTTGCAGTTTTGTAGGTCATTAATTTCTACATATACTTACTGTGATAAGAATGCAATTATTGAAATAAAAATTAAATATCTATGCCAGTGATTCCATTCAGAACTAGTTTTGAGGTATTTGAACATATATAGTTTAAAGACTGGAAGTGGGTACTACAACATTTTGTAGTCCTGTGCTTTTTGTGTTATTATTTATTTATTTTTTGGTTAATGTGCCATAATGATTGTTCTGTTGAGTTATTTATATTCTTTATTTTTGATTATGGCAGTCCCGGTGCTCCATAAGTGAAGCAAGGACCTTACAGAAAATCTTTGAAGCAATCGACCAAATCAGAAAATGGGTGAATAATTAATTTGACCTATTTATCCAGCACAGATTTGCATCACCTGATTCCCGAAGACTCCGATGGAGCAGGCGGTGGACACCTCCTCCGAACCGAACCACACCGAGGCGATTTTCGACGGCATCCCCAGGATGAAGACCTGCGCCAAGGAGGAGCAGAACTGCCCCAGGAAGGTGACGGCGAACAGATCGGACCGGACGCTGGCCACTTTGATCCACGTCCCGACGCAGTTGAGCGCCGTGCCCGCCAGCGCGATCACCCGGAGCCCCTTTCTGTCCAGCAGCCAGGTCACCGGGAAGATCAACGGGATGTACGTCAGCATGTAGATCATCGACGTCCAGTCTATGGTGAACGCTTCCACGTTGTAGAACTTCATGAAGATGTTTCCGATGATTCCGTACTGGATCCATTGATACGAGTTGCACAGCGAATAGGAGCTGAACAGAAACACGATAATCCAGCGGCGTTTGTACAGACGGGTCGGCTGCGGCTCCCCGTGGCCGTCCTCTGGGCTCTGGTCGCCGGGGAGCTTAGACGCGTCGCCCGCCTCGAGCTTCGCATAGTTCGCCAAGTCTTCCGGATTTAGTTTAGTGTTTTCCAGCGTGTGTTTCTCGTTCATGTTCAAGTCTTCTCAGTGGAATCAGTAATAGAGCACATAGAGGATCATACAATGCTTTCCAGTTGTGTCTCGTTTATATAATAATAATAACTAAAGCTAAATAAAACGATCAAAATGTGTTACAAATAACTATTTTCAGCAAAAAGAAAAAAAAAGCGAGTTCAAGTCAAAACGTTTCTGTTTGTTACAAATGTGTAACACATGAGAGTACAGTGCCGCTCAAAGTTTACAGCGCGTTTCCTCCTCGAAAACAAGTATAGTAGTCACACTGTTCCCCTCAAACTATAAATAAGCTCAACATAAAAGATCAGCGGGATATTTCATGAATAGATATAGATTTAGAGGTCGATGTAACACGTGTTTGGAAGCCCGCTCTGTCCCACCACCCGGACTCAAACTCGCCGCTTTGAAATCTTAAAAGAAGTAGGTTAAAGTCGGCCACCAGGGCGGAGTTTAGCAGTACAAAAAAGAACTTCATCGAGGCTGTCTGAACAGTTCAGTCCACGCTACATAACATGTAATGAGATACGTTTTGGTATCTCCGTGAGCGAGCGAGATATCCTTATCTACTTTATTACAAAAGAGTCAGTAATAAAAATGAAACCAATTAAAGCCAGTTTATTATTACACTTAATTCCTGCTTTAATACACTGCAGATAACAGGCCGTTTGATTTAGGCCACCAGGAGTGGAGCACAAGCAAAAGGTGACAGTGGAGCTCAAGGGCAACAATGAACCCTTATACCCACACACAGAGCAATCCACAAATGAATTATTTTATGCTTTATAAATATAAGCTACTGTAATTCGATCTCACACACTGTTAAACAGTGCCACCTAGAGGCGTCTGAGCAGAGAAATAAAACGTCTGTCACGTGTCCCTGTTATCAGCACCTGTGCAGACTTTACACACACCCAGCTGTCCTAGCAAACAAAAGAATAACATGAACCCAGAAGGTTTACAGATGATGTTTCAGAAAAAAAAAGCATAAAATTTAATAAATACATCCACTGGGTCTTCTCACTAACCATTCCTTCATTTCTAGCCTTTTCTCTGTTTTTTTTTTTTTTTTTTTTACATTTACATTCTTTTTGTCCACAATCAACACTGTCAAGGCTCCTGAGCATTTACACACACTCACACACACACACACACACACAAAAACATATTACACACACAAAGAACACAAGACATGAGATGACAAAAGGTGCTCCCTGAAATACTAAAAATAAGCATTTACAAATGTGAGCACAATATTTTTGTTTCCTCTCTCTTTGTAAACATGGACTATTTGATAAACCTACTTACCAAGCCATTTAAATTCACATATGGATTTACAATCGGAAAGCAAAGAGACATGAAGAAGCAAAATAAATAGGTCTTGATTTCTACTGGTTACAGTTTGGGCTCGTTGCTTGATGGACAACTTAGCCTGTCTTGCCTTAACTACGTTTTAACAATAAACAAAAAAGACACAAGTCTCCTGTCAGTCTGTGTCTCTTGAGGTCAGTCATCTGTTTTAGCCACAGGCCCTCGGGCAGGTCAGCGCTGGTAGTGTGGTACGGCGATGTGCTGGCGGTGGTAGCTGCTCTGATGGGTAGGGTAGAGGAGGTCCGGGGTCTGCGGGGCCAGCCCGGTGCACAGGGGCTCGTGGCTGCTCAGCACTGAGGACAGGTAATTGGCCTCCTCTGTGAGCTGCTTCACCTCCTTCCTCAGGGCGGCATTCTCCTTCTCCAGGTTTTCGCTTTCCTGGAAACACACAGGGACAGGACTGTTAGATCTGAGCTCAAAATAGCAGAAAGTGGTTCTACGCTGCAATGCCAAGCTAGATAAATGATCAGCCAAACCAGTTGTTTTTAGGCTACCTTACATGATCTTGTGCTTAAGCAAGTCTTTTCAAATGTCTTGGCCAAAAGCAAGAAGTAAATCTCCTGTGACTCTATTAATGAGGGCACAACAAGCATTGACTGGTTACCACATCAAGGTTTTAAAAAGTTATGGTTTCAAAACCGCACTGCTCCAATATTCCGTTTCAAAGTCTTTTTAAAATGCCGTAAAAAAGTGTCAGAGTGACTGGAGTTGTGTCTGCTGGATGGAGCACGGATCGGAGTGCCCCTTCCCAACGTGTTGCTGAACATAGTTGGTGCGCTTTTCGCGCACTTGCAAAAAAAGTCAACTTTTCATTGCGTGGAAGGTTATGCTTGCAAAAAACACAGTTCATAAATAATATAAATAACATTAGTAGGACTATAAATAGCTATATTATTCCAATGGATGTTGGGATAATTGTTTCTTAGATTGTGTCGTACCATTCTGTTTTTGTTTGTCGGTATATGCTATCGGAGTTTTGCTCATTTTGTGCTTGACTTTTTCTGGAATGAAACAACCAAAACTTCTACTCAAAGACATACGAACCGTGCATCAATTGGTAGCCACCAGAGGGGGGCATTTCACACCAGATTTTACATGAATGCAGCTATTTTCTGTTGTCTGCTTATAGTCTGCTATGAAGAAACGTGATTATATGAGTCCAGCACATATGTAGCAGCTGGAGGTTACTTAGTGTTATTTCAGTTTGAATGTAGGTGGCCCAGGCTGACAGAAGAAAAATACATGGAGTGTCAGAATAAAACGGTTCAGATAATAAAATACTACTCTGTTAAGGAATAAGTGAGATTTTAGGATTTGCATACCCATTTATCACAATAACAGCAATGTGAGATGAACTCATAGCCCATGGTATAACATGGAAGCATAGGGACAAAATGGCAATATGTATTTTTAAAATAGAGATATGGGGATTGACTAAAGGAGCAGTGTGACCCACAGCACACATAAACATTGCTGCTGGTACTGGTACTTTTGAATGGATTTGGCTATGGTTACATTCTCTGTCTTAATTACATTTTCTTTTCAACTTCACTCTGACGTTTTACATCAAAACTGGAAAAAAAAACACAAGTGTTACTAAATGTATGTGAATGCGTTTTCTTCCTCTTATTTCTACAGTTTTAACAGTTTTCTAAAAATGTAAAGTATAAGTTTTGTTTTAAGAGGAACGGGCATAAAAGAAAGAAGAAAGCGCAGTACCTTTAAAATACTATTGAAATCTAGGACAGTGTCTTTAAAGAAATTTATTGTATCACAACATCTTGCATTTTTCTTTTTTTTTTTTTTTTAGCTACAATACAACTATGAGGGATTTCTTTGTGTGGCCTTTAGAAAAAAAATAATACCTTATGATGCAGTTCTTCTTAAAATTTAGGTCACAATTTCATTTCTCCTTTTCTGATCATCTTTCATTTCAGAGTAGGGTTTTTCAGGAATGGTGAAGTACGCCTTTGACAAAGCTGGAAAATCTCTAACTTCCCTCACAAAATTCCTGGACCATCAAAACCACAAAATGTAAATTTATATAAACAACACAACTCTTCCAAGAAAACCAATTATCACTGTTTGATACATCTTGGTTGCCGAATCTGTACATCCAACCCAAATTTCCATAATATTATACGCAAAAAAAAAAAAAGTAATCTTGCACAAACGCTTAAGTTATTATTTAAATAATTTAAGATGTTTGCTTCCTGCTACTCATTGAATCTCCCTCGACACTTGGAGGAGTCCCCCAGGGAATGCCTTCATCCCACACACAAAAAAAAAAAATAAAAATAAAAATTCTGGTCAAACCAAAGGCCTTTATAACTGTTATAGGAGATACTAAAGTAATGTGCTCAGCATGAGTTTGTTGACTTATAATCATGTTAACAGGATAGTGTGTTAGCATTCTGCTAAAAACCACCACTATGCATGAAATATTTCAGCCCAGAACAACTCATCAGTTCCTTGTGTGTGGACTATCATGCAAATAATAGCTGGCATTTTCAACTAGCAGTAGACATCGAATATGTTTTAGCTTAAATATGAACAAGAATCTTCATTTCCTGACTATAAAACACATTATAACACAATTATTGTGAATGAAATGAAGCATGTATCATATACAGGATATAGACATGTAAACATCTGAGCTACATAACAAAATGACAATACAATGCAAGTCACCTAATATAATGAAACCCATCTATAACAATTTACAGGCTCTAGATGTTGTTTAAATATGTAGTTGTTGTCAAAGTTTTGTACTTTACAGGCGTTATTGTTTTCCTAAAATGGTCTGCATCATTTATGAGCAAACTGTGATATAAGATAAAGTAAACTAACTCTTTTTATTAGGTCAAATTTCGAGAGTTTCTACTTTTTAATTTTGTTTTATCCTACTAATTTATTCTGTGACAACAGTTTTCATTTGGAAGTTATGTGCACAAAATGTAAATATTTTGTTAGGTATGAGAGTATTATTCATTTCATTCAAACAATGACTAAACAGGGTGTTTTTTTAAGCCAAACAAGTCAATAAAAAAAAGATGTAATCTTTACTTCTACACTGAAATTAAGGAAAGAAATTAAGTGACTTTGGAGTCTTCTTTATAGTGCTGTCAGACAGAGCATCAACTGTGTTGCAGAAGTCTGGAAAAACAAGAGAAACCACCTGCAATGTCTTGCAGCAGCATCACAGTGTGAGAAGTTACCATTCATAGGGTTTGAGAGTTTGACTTTCCAAAACAGCTTAAAAAGAGTTAATTCTACGTCACAACCAGAAAACTTTTTTTTTTTTTTTTCCCTTTTTTGTGTTTTTTTTTTTTTCTTCTTTACCGTCTATGTGTGGGGATTGTGGAGCAAAAATCTTCCACTCAGGTACTATAAAGGTCATCTCACCATGACCAAAACCTTCAGGTCCTTACTGTCAGAGAAGCTCTGGGTAAACCCCATGTACTTGCGTCACTTAGCCAAATACAGCCCACTGCTATCAGGGCTTTACAAGAAGTGACAGCCCTTTTTTTCTCCCCTGCTGCCCACGACACACAACATTCAAACTCATTTACAGAGAAAAAAATACTACAGAAGAAACAGGAAATAAGAGACTGTGTCACAGCAAGGGAAAAATTCACCTTCCTGTTTATCTAGCGAGACGATGAAAGCAAAACCACAGAGCATGTTCTGTGGTCCCCTGGTGTTCTTTGTGAATGTGACAGGGTTTTAAACAGATTGATAAAATGCAGCATGTTTCACTGGAAGTAGTGTCATGCATTCAGATCTGTTTCACAGAATCTACTATGCCCTACGATGTGGCTTTTCTGAAGGTCAAAATCTCTCCGAATTATCAGATAAAGTTCACAGAAGTTGATGTTCTGAAAACTGAAAACAGAGTGGCGGCAGCAGAGCACGGTGTTAAGGTACAAATTGTCCTTTTTAAAAAAAAAATATGAAAAAAGGTTAAACAGAAGAAAATCAAATGTAGCTACTTTTGATGTTATGCAGACCTGAACCTGGAGATCCATGTAAGTCATCAACACAGATGACAACTATCACATAAAATTAGCTGACTGAACACACACACTCTTGCCATTGAGCTCGGCAGGGCTGCAGTCTTTGGCGCTGGATTTTTGATTGCCCACACGTGTTAATTTATTCCTTAATCTTCTGCAAACACATAGAGAAGCACCCAAGCGTGCAGCCCAACAGAAGCCATGACACATCACCACATGGTCAGGTAGCATTTTGTAAATATAGCACAAACCTATTCGCAGAGACATAAAGTTCTCTCGTAATGGGAATGCTGTACGTTAAGGTAAAGCTACCTGTTCTGGGCATTGCTTAACATATCCTGTAGTTAAATCTTTGTCGGTTAGAGCACGTTTTGAAAAATAAGATAATCTGCATCTCATGTTTCTGCTGCTGCGTGTGATGTTTGTGGCAAAGTTTTTGGCTTCCTCACCAGGTGAAGGCTGTCAGCTTTCTGAGTTTGCCTCATCCGGCTCTTCTGTGCAGCGATACGGTTCTTCTCTCTCCTCATCACTTTCTTCACGTCATCCGACGAGCTCTGGCAAAAACACAACCACCTTTCAGTCGATGCAACGTATACGAGGACAAAACCACCCAAAACCTCCTATCTATCACTGGTGGCTGAAAATTGGAGTGTTATGTATGCCAATGGCAGTTTGGCAGGAGATTGAGTTTGCATAGAGCCCAATGTGAAGGGTAGGATCAGGGAGTGGCTGAGTCTTCGGTTAGGTGTAACGCACACCCTGTTTCATGTCCCTAACGCTTTTGGTATCACAATAACTAATCCTTCTCTAAATGCTGATTCAGTTGTACATCAAAGAGACAACTCTCTCTTTGTTTGTCTGGTAATGTAGCCTGAAAGCCACCAGACGCTCCCATATGAACTGCCATGAACACCAAAGGCTTGCACACGTGAAGGCAGAAGGATGACAGTCACATAAATGAGTTTTCCTGACAGCGTTTAGATCATTCACAGTTTCGAGAATTGCAAAACAAAAAAAAAGAAAAAGAAGAAGAAGAAGAAAAAGAAAAAAAAAAAAACAAGGATTCCCACAGCTTGGGCAAGTGATGAATTGTGCAATTCAAAAAAGCCTACACTTGATGCGAATCATGCCTCCAGCCCATGTGTGCAAGTGAAACACCCTGACAAGCTGTGAAAAAAAAGAGCTACCAAAGACAGGAGCCTCGATGGCCACAAAGTGTGCATGAAGCACAGAGAGCGATCGAAGAGACAGATGTTTGATATATATGTGTACTCTTTCAGTAAAACTATTTGGAGATTATCTGAAAAGGTAAACAAAAAATTAAAAAAAAAATAAATAAATAAATGAGACACTTACCGGTCTGCTTCCAGGTGATGGGGACTTGTAGCTTGCGTCGTTGCTGTCAGAGCCCTGAGCCATAGCCAACCACAGCGACTGAAAACCGGTGTCTCTGTCCACTTCTGCTTTGGGTTTCTGAAAAAGTGTGTATGGGTGTGTGTGTGTGTCAGTAAAGGAAAGTCTTTGTAGAGCTAGTTTTGAGCAGAACTTGGCTTACCGCTTAATGAGCAATGAGTCTTTTTCTTCCCTCTTTTCTTTCCCTCTCTGACACTCCTCCTCTTTCACCTTCTTTCTCATTCTCTCTCTCTCTCTCTCTCTCTCTTGCTCTTTCGCTCTCTCCCTTTCTCTGTCTCTCTCACTCTCTCACTCTCTCTCTGTCTCACACACATACACACACTCACACACACACACATGCACATATACACACACTGTGAGAGTTGTATACCTAATTATCTATATCTGATGTGGCTTCTGGTAAGAATCTGGGTAAGTTGCATTAGACTGGAAGTCACATGTCTGATGGAAAGTTTGAACTCAAACTAATTGTGTAAATTCCTGAGAAATAACTTATCACATTCATTTCAACTCAACACCTTCAGGATATGAGGAACTTTGTGTAAGATTACAAAAACAACAACAACTTAAAAACAGTCAGCTTTCTACAGGAGACAAATGTTTTTCTTTTGTTTGTTTTGCTGTTTTTGTTGTTGTTGTTGTTTTGTATTTTTTATTTTTTTATTTTTTTGTGCAGCCTTACTTTAATGTCTGTAGGCAAGTATCAAACTGACATCAAGGGTATATCTTCTTCCCCTTTTTTTGGGGCAGTCGCATATGATGCTGCGTTTCGACTCAGTCCTCCAGGGACGCCACATCCCAAACCTCTGGCATGGGTGACTGGGCCTCGAATATCGACACGTCTAATGGTGATTTCCACATTCTGTGCCACGCCGTCTCGCTTTGCGACACACCAGCTGCAAATAAGTGAGGGCGCCATCGAGGCCTCGCGGCATTGAGAAATGCTAAAGGGGCTCCCCAAAAACCCACTCACAGTTCCTTGTAGCCTTTTCACTGTAAATGATGCCGCAAGTGTGGGGATTGTCTGAGAAAAAATGTAAATTTGGTGGAGGTTTACGGCCTCTGTGGGGGCAAAATATACTGGAAATGTATCAAATTTTGCCCTTGAATCCAAGCATTCTTTCATGTGGCGTTATTCTGAAAAATTATCGCCCCCCCCCCCCTTTGTCATAGCTAAATACGATTATCAAACTAATTTTGATATTAGATAAAGATAACTTGAGTCCATAAGGAAAAAATTTTATTAAAAGCTATATCGTGAGTCTGCAAAATAATTGCCCCACCGGAACCTAATGGCAGGTTTTGCAGCCCCTGCCAGCACATTAAAGCATTTTTGATAACTGGCAATGAGTCATCACTGTGAAAAAGCTTTGGCCCACTCTTCTTTGCAGAATCGTCACAATTCAGCCACATTGGAGGTGTTTTGAGCATCGAGGTCACTCCACGGCATCTCAATCAGATTCAAATTTAGTCTTTGACTAGGCCACTCTAAAAGTTTTACTTTGGTTTATGGGAACTTAGCAGAGGTGGATTTGGTATGCCTGTAATCATTGTGCCCGTTGCAAAACTCAAGTGTATTTGAGCTTAAGGTTATGAATGGATATTCTCTGACAGGAATTTCCCGGTGTCGTTTATCGTTCAAGGTTTGTCGCTCTGTCAACTACAGTTGTCCCAGACCATCACTCTACCACCATCATGTCTGACTGAAGGCATTGTCTTTTTCCTTTTCACAACAGATGTAACAGGATGCACATGCTCCAAAAATCTCCACTGTCAGACCACCAGACGTTTTACCAAATGTCTAAGGGCTCATGAGTATGTTCTTTTGGGAAATATAAGATACATTTTTTGATGGGGTCAGCAGCCATTTATGCCTTAGAGCTCTCCCATGGAGGCATTTTTTTCCCTTATTGTTCCTTTCTCATCATTCAAACATGAACACTGACCTTACATGAGGCAAAGGAAGCCTGATGAGTTTTAAAGCATTCTATGAGCAATTTTTGTAAGCCAGCTACTTTTGTGAATATTTTTTTCTCAGTGTGGTTTGTTGGAGGCTATAAGCTTATTAATTGGTTTTAGAACAGTTTTCAGTATAACACCTGTTAACGTCTTGTTTCTGATCCTTTCTTGGATTCATTTATCTTACTTTATTTTGTCAGAGGGGTTCCTTTGTTAATTTTTTTGATCAGGAAATAAATTTTTCCTGAAATCATTATTTGAAATCTGCATGTTTATGTTCACTCAGGTAACTAAATGTTTTGTTTTGTTTTTTTTTTGATGATCTAAAACATTTAAGTAGTACAGAAAAGAGGAACACAAAACATAATATATCTGTTCTTTTTTTACTGCACTGTGAAACCTAGAGTTAGACTAATTAAAAGCTGCAGTTGCCCTTTTACTTGTGATAGGCCCTTTCTTGTTTGGCCCCCGTCACGAGAAAGCATTTGGCGGTGCAAGAACAAGATTTTCTTGTGAGAAAAAAAAAAAGAATCAGGACTAAAACAGCTTTGCTTGGCAGAACAGTCCTCCCACACAAAAACATGTTCCACCATCGCAGGAATTTTGAAGAGCTTGGGCAAGGGCAGACATTTCTAATACTTGGCATTTAAGGCTGTCCAACAGAGTTGAGAGTGTAAGAAAAGAAAAGAAAGGAGAAAAGCTGATTTGTCCAGTTTTGTGGTAACCAGGAGAGAAGCACAACACGGTTCAATACTAACCCAAAACGTGTTTGCTTCTAGAATATTCTGAGAAACCTAGTTACTGAAGAACGTTGCGTGCACACACTCTTGTAATGTGATGTGTGTGTAATCATCCGCATTCTTCTAATACACAAACCTCAGGGATAAACTGCTCTCTCAAGTAGATCTTTCTGGAAAACACTTGCTAAGGAAGCATTTTAAGCACCCTGATAAGTGGTCATTGTTTCTTGGAAGTAGCTGAGGGGAGGTTTCTTTTAAGCTTCTGATTTGGGAAAATGATCATTCAAACACTTCTGAGCTTAAAAATATCAACACTGCTGTTGTCATGTATGAAGTATTTACTCATACACGAATGACATTTATGACTCGTCGTGTCCAACGTGTGAAGTCCAGACAGTGACAGTGTCTGCTGCCACTGTTTTCGCTTTCACAAGCCCGGTGTGCAGTAAAAGAGTAATGTCAAGGTGGAACGTTGGATAACTAAAGTGCTTTGAAAACTACTTTTACATCATGATACATTTTCATCATGTTGTAAAAACAGGGTTTTGCGAATTTTAATGAGATGCTATGTGAAAAGTCAATATGAGGAGTCATATTGTATCATCTTAAAATGGAAAGGGTATGGCACAGCTAAACCTACTGTGCCATGCCGAGACCAGGAGAGGATTCATCAGCGAAGCAGCCAACAGGCTATAATAGCTTTGAAGAAACCGAACACAACAAAACCACACAGTTGTCCTGTTAGCCGAACTGCTAACAGGATAACTATTAGTCACGCACTGCACAAATCTGACCTTTATGGAAGAGGTGGTAGCACCATGCTGAGAAAATATATTAATTCTGCAGGGATACAGAGAAACTGAATTAATTGATAAATGATATTATTCTGATTTAATTTATATGAATATATATTAATGTCTCAGTATGACCCCGTCAGGTCAAATAAAGAAAAAAACATTACATAAATATTAATGCCACAATACAAATTATAAAATCGTCTTTACAAAGACGAATGAAAGGTTATTTGAAACTGAACAGAGCGTCAAAGTTTCTAAAGTTTGATGTAGTGTGTGGTATACTCCAGAAGGAGGCGGTGTTGGACAAGATTCCCACCTGCTTTATGAAGGATTTCGATGAAACAAGAAGCAAGAATGGATGTTAAAGCAGCTTTAAGATGCACAAATATAAATAAGGATTTGATAGTAGTTTATTAATGAGTGCAAAAAGACTGGGTCTCACCGTCTTGCTCAGGCTGAACTGCAGCATCTATTCACAGGGGCGATCCCACTACTGAGCAGTACGGGGGATTTGACCTGCTCCGTTCCCGACCTGGGCCGGTTCACCCCTCCTTAGAAGACCTGGTGGTCCAGGGCTCCCCCAGGAACACCATATCTATACTGAACTTAGTGTGGACCCCTGCTCAACATAGCCCACTGCAGCTCAGAGCTCCTGAGCTCAAGCAATCCTCCAGCCTCAGCCTCCAGGTAGCTTGGATTACAGGTGAGAGCCACCTCACCCGGCAACAAGCAGCTGATCAGATAAGAGCTTGACCAGGAGAGACGAGATGCTAGCAGGAGCGACAAGAGAGGGACACCAAGAGGTGGAGAAGAGAATTTCGCGTCAGCAAGTGTAAAGCGTCCTTTAGGTTTTAAGTTCTCTAGAGGTCTTTTATTGTGAATATTCAACCATTTAGGGTGACTGTTCTTCTTTCTCCCAAAACTGACTGGATAAGGCATTTTAGAGAACCAAATGATGAATGGATGGATTGTTTTGTCTTTATACAGATTGGTTCCTACAAATGTTCAATCCTTTCTTTAATGTCAGCAATTTCAAGAGGAGTTAATGCTGACCCGCAAATCATTACACATAAAATGGCAACCAAGTCTTTTTCCAATGTTTCAGAATCTTTTCAATGTTGAATAATTTGGAGCATTTGAAGGAAGTGGCAAGAAATGATTGTGCCTCCTAGTACTAAGCAATGGTGCAACAGTTGTAGAACTTTATCTACAGGACAAGTTTCAATACAGCTTTTTGAACATACACTAACTCCTGCAACTTTTGGAAAGATACAGGTTGTGTAAAGTGATGTTGTCTTCTGTGAATGAAAGTCATGACATTAACCAATGAAATAAATGTCATGCAACATATGTTCATGTAAATAAATTTACATGATAAGCTTTAATCTTGTGTTTTTTTCAGTGCAATCCAATATTCTAGACAAAACAAGTGAAAATACCTTTCAGACACGTCTGCAAACGAAAGGTTTTGAAAAATCCACAGATTCATAAATAAAGTGTTGTCTTTATATCTCACCACAACGTGGCTCGCCAACTTCAAATTGTACTTTTTGGAGTTTTTTTCATTGGAAACAACTGAGAGGCAGCATGTTTCGGAATCTGTGGCACAGTGTGGAGGGGTGTCTTTGAAATGTTACAGTGATGAGGGTCAGAGAGGAGGACGTGAAGGGTCCTGGCACCGTGCTACGGTCTAGCAGAGAGACTGCATTGTTCTCTGACCTAAATTTTATGACGTGGAACTGCAAGGAAAACGGTCAGACTGAATGGGATGCTGTGCAGCAGAGTCTTCTCCCTCGATGGGCAGACTGTGACTTCACCCAACTGTCAGAAAGTTTTAGTACTGAAGTGTTTCTCAGAAAGGATAAAAACAGAAAAACACAAAGCGTCGTCTCTTTCCCCCCTAAGTGTTACAGTAACGTTTCCAGAACAAAATAAGTTAAATGGCACAAGTGCTTATCCTGCTCTGACTTTAATCAAGTTCATTAGGGTTTATTGGAAGTTGTTTTTTTTTTTTGTTTGTTTGTTTGTTTTTCCCAAATCACATAACATCAACTAATCATTAAAACACATGATGCAGCCTTATGGTCATTCACACAGCGAATAAAACAAAACATGCATTTGAAATTTAGAATAATTCAGCTATAAGGATTAAAACAACAACCAGGATGTTGGCTCATTCACAATATTCAGGCTGGAAATAACAGAAGTGGCATCAGGACATAGGGTCATTAGATCAGTCTATCATCAGGATAACAAGATATTATCTAAGGGAAGCTCATATAGTGTGAATGAAAAACTCTGGAACCAACAGGATCAGTTTTCCACAGAAACCACTGAAGATCATCACCCTGTTACATGAAAAAAAAAAGTTTCTTTTTTATTATTATTTAGATTTTTTTAAATTAGGCTTTATTCTAGGTGGTTGGATCATATGCATTTTTTTTTTTTTAAAAGGGAGCAATTTATTGAATTTATTAGTGAGACTGGTGCTTGCAGTTATGGTAATTACTGGTCAAACAGAGTCTGAAACTTCCTTTAAAAATGACAATTTAGCTGTTTAATTTATATTTTTATTAAAACAGACAGCTCCTGCTTGTTTCTATTTTTCTTAGCTGTCTTGGCCTTCCTTGCCTGTCCATTAAACACTAGCAAAATTTCAAACAGAAAAGGGACTTTCAGTCAAAGTGTTTTTTAGACTCATCAGCATCTCAAAAAAAAAAAAAAAAAAAAGCATCCACATTCCACCAGCGCATTTCTGGGCCTCACATCCTTATTCCACTCACTGCCTTGAAGCTCGTCTCTGTGCGAAGAGGCGGAAGGTGGGTGGAGCAGATAAATCTCATTCTGTTTTTCATCAAGCTGACTTCATTCTTCACAGCCCTTTTGATGAGACAGGGGATCAAACCGGGGTGCAGAGTGGGGTAGAGATTTACAGCTGAGAGAAGTGTGCAGGCTATTACAGCTCAGCACCCTGCTAATGAACAATCACGCTGCGTGGAATCTGTGGATCTCATCAATCCAGGGTCACTTTATGAAAGATGACCACACTCCAACCCTGTCATGTTAAAGGATGGCGAGATTCCTCTTCATTGTCTGGTCAGAATTTATTTTAGATTATTTTTGCGTTTTGTGCCGCGCTACTCAAAGTCTTGATCCATTTTTATTTTTCTACATTTCTCCCAGTGAACTCTGAATCAAGGTCTATTTAAGAGAGGAAAAGAGAGTCTGGTTCCTTGTCGGCAGAATACGAAGAGACATTTAGAAGGTGGCACACCAGTTATCATGTCAGGAGACCAAAACTGAGCCATTTGGCCAACATTCAATAATCCTGCGTGTGGAGAAAAAGCAGCACTGCACGCCACCCCGAACACAATATCATACTGATGAAAAATGGTGCTGGGAGCATTATGAACATGGGTGGAGCTGACTGAAGGGAAAGGCTGGAAGAAAACCAGTCAGAGGCTCAAAAACACTTGACTCTGGGACAGAGGTTCACCTAACAGCAGAACGACAACCACTGACAATACAGCCTAAGCTACAATGGAAAGATTAGATCAAACACAATATGCTAAAATTCCCTCATCAAATCTCCGGCCTAAATCCAGCTGTCTATAGCAAGACTTGAAAATTAATTTCATGATGCCCTGCATCCAAATCTGAATGTACTTGAGCCGTTTTTTGCAACGAAACGTGGGAAAATAAAATTATTTTGACGAGCAAAGCTGATAGAGACACAGTCCAAAAGCTCTGCTGCAATTGCTGCAGAATGCGTCTGCAAAAACATTGATTCAGTGGGATGATTAAATGTATGCAACACTTTTAAAAAGATTCTTTGTAAGAAAAAAACAAAAAAACAGTATTTTCTGCATTAAATCTGATTTTTGTCCCCTACTTTTGTGTTAAAACCGAATATGGTGTGGTAAAAACATTCAACCTGCTTTTGGGAATGCAGCTCACCATCCTGCTCCATTCATTGACCCTCAAGGTATTGACATGCAGGCAGCAGCCCCAGCTGTTTCCTGGTGATGCTTGTGATTATTGCGTGTTGTCATCAGGTTTGCGGCGTCTCGTGGGAGATCAGAGATGAGAACCGTAATTAGCGTCGCGGCGAGGCCAGCCGCTCGCCAAGCGTTCCTTCTGCTCCGCTGAAACCCTCTGGGGACACCGAGGCGCGTGGCAAACCTGTAGGGTCCTACCTGTGGCTGAGAGGGGTGATTAGTTACGTTTAAAGCTCAAGAAACCGTGCAATTGGTAAACCAGTTAATGATAAATGTGCAGCACTCTAACTGAGGCATTTCACAGTGGAAGTGATGGTTTCATCAGGGTTATTAGGACTGAATAGTATTCTAAAAGGGATATTTTCATTGGAAATAATGGGTTGTTCTTCTGCTTAAAAGATTAAAGGTGAGGGATTATGTTCAGGTAGGAAAAAACATTAGTGGCTTTTGGAGATATCAAACAACTGCAGTTAAATAATACTGAATAGTAATGCTTGAATAACCAAACCCCAGTCATTTTACCGTTTTTTTTTTTTTGTTTTTTTTTTGTATATTTTACAACCAGCCTCTCATATGTAAATTTCCTTACCTTCCATGTATTTACATTCACAGTGACTTTATCTTGTTTTTTATGCTTTTATTTATGTATGTATGAATAAACACCTGAAAAGGAACCTCTGCAATTTGTATGTGTATGACGATTGTTAATTTTTTGCAGCCAAATTTAAAAAAAAGAAAAGAAAAAAGGGTTCAAACATTGTTTAGCAGCTGTGATTCCATAATTTTTCCACAATTTGTAGGAAGATTTACATTTTCTATGTAATTTGTTATGTTTATACAAAAATCCTAATAAGTTAACGTTATTCCTTGGGGATGGTGATGGTTCTTCAACTTCAATTTCACTTTCTTTCCATTGTGAAGCATATAAACAGAAGAATATGAGAGGAAGAAGAGAAATAACAGATATGTTCATCTCTTGAAATTCATTCTGAGTGTGTTTTCCCTTGCATCGCCGCTGTTGTTTGTCGACTGCCTCGGTTGTTTATTATCCAGTCATCGGGCCCACCTGTGTAGCAAGCCATCAATCACTTCTCCAGCATAAATACATCTCTTTTCAGTCAAGTATTTGTCAGATCCTCTGTCATGGTCAGCCTGAAACCCCAGTTGTTTATTTATCTCCATTAATAAGCAGGAAGTGAAGTAAATGAAGCCAATGCTGTTATTAATTTCATTACTATTAGCAGTAGCAGCAGTAGTATTAGAAAAATTCAAAGATAAATTTCATTATAATTATCTAAACATTTTCACTCTGATATCAACATATTCTTCTTGTTTTGTGTGTGTGTTTGTGTGTGTTTTAGAGTCAGCGTGCGGTGGTGTGTGCAGGCGTACGACGGCCTCCTGTGCTCCATCTGCGCCGACTGCTGATGAGCAAAGCCATGAAATAGATCCAGCTGGAGATGTGCAGAGGAGCCCGGAGTCTCGTGGGAAATCATCCGTACCTCCCCACGACCCCAGAGAGCTATCAATAAGTGGGTAATTGAATTTTAAGCACAAACAGTGCCGTCAAAAGAGGCGTTGTCGTGCTTCTGTAAGCGCGTGGATGTGTGCGCGTGATGGGGGGTGTTTAGCTGTGTGAACATGGTGATGTTGTCATCTCTCTCCGAGGGGCTTTGCACAGGAAAGGATAAATGTTTAATCCATTAAATGACAATCGCGGCCCGTGAAGGCGCAGAGTGGCTGGTGGAAAGAGGTGAGACGACCGAACTGCCCCCTAACCTGGGTGAATCTTCTCATCCTGCTGATTAAACCTCAAACACACACAGGCTAAAAGGGTTGCATGAGGGAGTCCACTGTTACAGATGTGTGGAGTTCTTTGTTGTGTTGTGCAAAACAGGCTAAGCTTTTTTTGCTGCAGCTGCAGCATCGCCTGTACAGTTATTACTTTTTTTTTTTTTTTTTTTTTTTTACAAATGTCCCCAGTTAGTAAATATTCCATTGCAATCTGTGGAACTGCAGCATTTTCTGATGTATCCTTAGTAAACCATGACTTCCTTAGTATTTTCATTTTAGCTGAAAATATGATGCGACACAGAATCTCGTTTCCCTTAGCAATTCTTCAAAA
>NW_015112939.1:173501-181280 GCF_001443285.1 Poecilia latipinna | reverse complement strand
GTAAATTTTTTTTTCGGCCAGTGAGGCACCCCCCTTTAAATTTTTTTTTTTTTTTTTTTTTTTTTTTTTTTTTTTACAAATGTCCCCAGTTAGTAAATATTCCATTGCAATCTGTGGAACTGCAGCATTTTCTGATGTATCCTTAGTAAACCATGACTTCCTTAGTATTTTCATTTTAGCTGAAAATATGATGCGACACAGAATCTCGTTTCCCTTAGCAATTCTTCAAAATGGGAAAGACAATAGAACATATGATTAAAGTAAGGCAAATGTGTTTAGATTATAAAAAGTCAGAAATAGCTAAAAACAATTATACTGGGTTTAATTTACCCAAATGAAGTCAGAGCAATAACTGAAAAGTTTAAAACAACTGGAATATGGACAAACAAGGCTGGAGAAGGAGTGAAGTCTTTCATGAAGAGAGGCTAAAAGAAAGTCAATAACAGATGACTTCCTCAATTTATTATTTTTTCATGCCCTTTATCTAAAGCAATATTACATTTAATTTTAATATTTTTGGATGGGGAATTACTGGAAGATTTTTATTGCCTTTCACATTAAGCTTATTGGATCAGCTAGTCACTTTTCTCCTCAAACTGGACTACCAAATCGTTTTTTGAAGTTACTTTTGGTAATAGTGCTTCTAAACAAGACGTAATGATGAAAATGGGAACTACAAGTGGCAAAAACTTTCTTGTTGTTTAATTGTTTTATTTAATTTAAATCTATGTACAGTAAGAGGCATTTTAGACAATTTAAGAATTATCTAAACCTCTAGAAGATTTAAAAATGGAGCAGAACGACACGTTGCATTAAATAATTTTGCGCATAAAAGACATCAAGACGTTTGACATCTCCAGCCAAAGACGGAAATTAGTTCAAAATCTGGCAGCTGCAGCGAGGTTACTGTGACACAGAGTTCAATAAACAGAGTTTGTAAGTGTGATCGTTAGGTTGCACTCGTGATCCAAAACGAGTTTGCTAGCTGAGGTTTTCTCATGCTGCTCGCACAATGGCCCGTACGTGGGAGCTGCCTGGTGGCATTGCTTAATTAGGCGAAGAGTTGATTCATTTGCACTAATTGACAGCTAATTAAAGGAGTGAGGGTACATCGGATTGACGTCCCTGTGAGCGGGCACTTTGACCGCAGGGAATGTTACGGAGAGGGAATGATGAAATGTTGAATCTTCTGAGCACCACCTGCCGTCAGGAGTGGCCCCGAACATATGGGCCCCTCTGTGTGTGTCTGAGTGTGTGATTAGTTAAACGGGCTCATCTTACAGTGCTGAAATGCAGCCTGTTGAGCGCCAGCTGCCAGTACTGCGAGCGCTTCATCTGCACCCAGAAATAAGAAAGTACCTGAACAAATCTGTCTGGTGGAAAGACAAAATGTTTGTCTGTTTACTTCCACAATAAATGGGTAGATTTACAGTTCTGTCATACTTTTTTCTCATTATCAGATGGATTCAACAGACCTCTATGCGTTGGGTCTTTGGGTCTTTTTGAGGACAATCGTCTGACGCTTTGACATAACAGCTGTATGGATACAGTGATTAAATTACACACAGATATGTACAAATATCATATCTGAAGGCAAATGGTTGTACTGGGGTAGAAAAGTAAGAGTTAGAATACAAACTCATTTGTAAAATATTTGCCATTATCTTCCCACTTCTCATTTCTGAACTACTTTGTCAGTGTTTCACATTAAATTATGCTATGCTACAATACATTGATATTTATTGCTATGTCATGAAGAAATGTGAAAAGGTTCAGTAAGTACAATGTTGTTGCAAGGCACCGTCACAAATACATCTGGAATACACCGTTTTCCTCTTTGTGCAGCCAAATGTCTCTGGGGGGAACATGACAAAAAAAAAATTGACGCGAGTTATTGTAGAATATGACGTATCACTCTTTACAACGCTGCTTATTTTAGAAGTGCCTGCAGGATGTTAACAAACACTGACTGGAGTCTAACGTCCAAATGCTAAGTGGCCTCAATGAGCTTTCAGAGGCACCTTGATCCCTGTCCCCTCATCTGGGACCACGCTCTCTACAGGAGACCAGGAATAGGCTGTCTTCATGTCTGCTGGTGCTGTCCATGTGAAACCAGAACGGACAATTAGGGGCTTATTAGGGTCTTGGGGAGATGTACCTCACGGGGCGTCTGTTCGCCGATTTGGCCCCAACTCCGAGCCACTGCCATAGTTCAAAAACAGTCAGGGGCATTGTCTCACCTAATTACGTTGAAACCAGGGGCCCCTTCTCCTGTTGTTACGGCCATGCCTGTCCACTTCCCCTGTCCTGCCAAAGTGCTAGTCCCTGTCTTGCGGAAGGGTGCTAATTAGACAAGAAACAGGCCGAGTAATTATGCCAATTCCTGTTAGGAGCTGCCCTGGTGAGGAATATTAGCTTTGGCAAGAAAGTTTTGCCATTGCAGGGCCTATCTCCCACATTTTCAGTATTTTTTTTTCTTTTTTTCTGATTATTGAAACAACACATGTGCAAAAGCAACAGGGGAGAGAATCCCAGACAAAACTTCCGAGCAGAAATAGAGACAACAGAATGGCATTAGCATGAAGTTATTGCCCTAATTAATGCTTTGCTCCCACAAAGCAAACCAGTGAATAACCGATGGCGCATTGTTCGGTCTGTGAGAGGTTTTTGTTTCCTCACCCTAATAGGTTGTTTTGATCAACGGCTGTTTGGTGACCCGGCTCCTCTTTCTAAAAGGCCAAGCTCAGGAAAAACGGCAATTAGCTAGATTAGAAGGGCCATGTCTGGAGTCGTTACAAAGATAAAGATAGAACAAAGAGACAAAGCTAAAGATGGTTCAGCAACTTCCAGAAACTGAGACCAAACCTTTGGACCAAAAGGCAGAAAAAGTTCTAAACGTCTCACTAATAAAACTACAAGTATGTGAAAGCAGGCGGAACACCTTTCCACCAAAAGGATTATTATTGTTGATCATTTAAATCACTTTTTGGAAGAGTCTAATACACATGCTTCACATTTGAATTGAAATCTATTGTTCAGATTCAGGGAACCATTCTGTTTTTCTGTCATATGAAACCACCATCATGCTGGAATATGAATATAACATATTCCTCTGGTCTTCTTGTAATGATGCACTGCAATAACTTTTTTGTTGCGAACATACATGGTTTTGTGTAACACAACTTTGATGTTTTTTGGGGGGTTTTTTTAATGTTGCTGTTTGCCTCTCAGACCGGTTCCTCCCCTTTAAAATAGGAACCACAAAACTTTAACTGCACTTTAAATGATGGTGTTAATACCGAGAGAACATTGTTAATGGCCGGATTAGGGTTCACTGCTAAGAGAAAGCAAAAATACAAATGGAAAACCAAAAGTGTGGTACAGGAAAAAACTGCAAGCAGATATGTTTGCTGCGGCTTAAATGTCAGACGTCAAATTGAAACGTGAGGTGGATAAAGTCAAGAAAGAGTGGAGAGTACTTGTTGAGAAGGTGAGTAGCAGCATTAAAAAGTGAGGGAGTCAGTGACTGTGTGATGACAATAAAGTCTATTTAGCATCATTGTTGTTCTACTTCATTGTCAATTTTAGTTAATTAATGCAAATGTCCTACCACAGCGATACTATGCTAATATTTCTGCATATACCAGAAGCCTGTTGAATGAAAAGGTTCTGAAATGGATCTAAATTTAATTCATCAACCTCATACAACAGACTGTGCCCCAAACTAAGCACAATATCGTATTATTCATCTGTCTGTTTGTCTGTTCGATCAGACAGACAAATGTCTGATCGAACATGGATGGACAATACATGTCCATCCATGTATTGTACTTCACTTATCTGAAATCGGATCCAGGAGGAAACCCCTGTCCTCCCTCTCTCCGGTCACATCCTCCATTTTAATCTGAGGGATCCCGAGGCGTCCGCAAGCGACACGGGACAAATAGTCACTTCAGTGAGTTCTGGGTATTCCCTGGAGTCTCCTCCCAGCGGGATGAGCCCAGAAAACCTCCACAGGGAGGAGGCCAGGCAGCATCCTGACCAGATACTCGAACCACCTCAACTGACTCCTGTCGATGCCGAGAAGCAGCAGCTCTACTTTGAGCCTCCCTGGATGGCTTAGGTCCTCATCCTAACCCACCCACCAAGGCCAGCTGGTATCCTTTCTTACTAACATGAATACAAAACATAGATAAAGCATTTGCATTTATCTGCAATACAGCCAATTTTAAACCTTATTAAGAAATATAATGAACACACTTCATACCCTTTGTTAAATCTTAAACAAGTACAGTGCCAGGGGAGTTTTCATATGTTTAATGAAAAATGTGATATTTGCTCTAGTTCAAATAAAAAGCAGAAAGAATTTCCTAAAGAGAGTGCTAACACAGTTATGCTAACCGTAATACATGTTTTTGCAAAACATGTACGTAGGCTTTCATGCATGTCACATGTGAGAATATGTGGGGATCCTCACATATTTATGAGGATCGTCTGCAGTAATCATGTCTGAAACACGGTATGTTGAACCTATTCGTTTTAACACCTACTTCTAAGTCAAGTTTTCTTGAAAAGTACTTTTTCTTGTGGAGTCCCAGGTCAGCAGCAATGCTAAGAAGGCACAATATTTGCCTATACCTCGGACCGGCCCTATGCTCCACAGTCTGTGTGTTAATACAAATGAAACCACTGATGTCATATTTACTATATCACAGTCATTGTTTCCCTCTTTTTTCTGTTTTTAAAATAAAACTTTTCACAAAACAAAGGTCACATTTTGACCTCTTAAAAGCTCATTCCATTA
Source organism: Poecilia latipinna (assembly GCF_001443285.1). Taxonomy (NCBI): domain Eukaryota; kingdom Metazoa; phylum Chordata; class Actinopteri; order Cyprinodontiformes; family Poeciliidae; genus Poecilia; species Poecilia latipinna. The sequence goes on along the minus strand of NW_015112939.1, from coordinate 176,476 downwards.
TATTTATGGTCTCACCGGAAAAAATGGCGCGCAGAAACACATTTGACAATCGACTTTCTCGGGTTGAAGCCAAATCTCCTGATCGCGTCTGAATCTGTTGTGGTGTCTTTCCTCTCGTGGCAGCCCGGCGGGTACCCGCGGTACTCCCGTGGGAGCCTCCCCATTTATTTATTTATTCATCGCCACACATGTCCCAGTGATGCCGCTTCCTTCCAGCGCGTCTCCTCATCTCCATAAAACTCTCCTGTGCGCAATTGTCTGTCCAGATGTCCGAAAGCGTGCCGCAAATTATCTCCAAACGACTGAAATTCCCGCATTAATTGAATAATAGCTCATTAGACAAGATTAGGCTTGAAGAAAAAAGGGGTGAGGGAACGAGAGTATTTCCACTTTATTTCACAATCAAGAGCTTCACTTATTTCTCTTATAACCGACGGATGGTTTCCTTTGACATCCTCGTTTGCTCTCACTTTCCAAATTGGATTAAATCGCCCAATCTGTAACCTTTTAGCGTGTATCGGTCTTATTTTATTTAATATATCTAAAGGTAGCAACAGTGCGCCCCAGAGGGCGTGGAGGGGGAGGAGGATAAATCTGTTGTCGTTTGCTTTCGTTGTTGATCTCACATTTAATTACCACCGTGGTGTGTCCTAAATACACCGAACTGGGACAACTTTATTATGTGACCCGTCGAATGGTAATAATAAACTAATCAACAGATGCGCAGATTGTGGCCACAGAGACAAAACGTTTAGTGCGCAAACCTAATTAGAATATGCAAATCACAGCGGGACGTTGGGAAGAAAGCTGGACCCTGAGTTCAGCTTAGATTTGCTTCATTAAGCTGAAATGTTTTGTCTGGCGCGATTCTGTTGTTTTTCTTTACATTCGCAAGTGAGAATCTTACTATTCTAGACTTTCATTTGCAGAATGTCTTCTGTTTAATGTTAATTGTCTGTTTCATTTATGAATAATTTAATGTAAGAATTGGTGTCATTTCCGTTTGACGCTTTACCTTTTTTTCCCCCTAATGGATCTATTTAGCACCTTAGACCAATAATATGAAAAATAATAATAATGATGAAGTTTCAACATTTTCCTTTTATTATTATGTAATGAAGAAAAAATATAACTAAGTTTAGAGGGGCATAGTTTAGAATTTGAAAATACAATAATGTTAAAAAATCAAATAATGAATTAAAATTAAAGGTCGGGCATGTTACAATAAGTTCTAATAAATATAACATCAATAATATTTTTATTTATGTATCATATCAACAATTTCATGATTAAAGAAATAAATGTACATCTACTTATTCTCTAATAATTACCAGTGATTTCTCCCATAAGGCTTCACGGATCTGACAAAAACTTCAGCAAATTCTCCCCTCTTGTGATTGGCTGCCGCCTGTTGCCCGTTGAATAAAAAGCGCAGCGCGGATGAGTCCAGAGATTTAAAAAAAAAAAAAAAAAAAGCATCGCATTGTTGCGTACCAGCGATCAGGAGTATTTTTGCTGGAGAGAGAAGGCCAACAGCATGACTGGTAAGGAGGGAGCTGTGCTGTCAGACACAGAGAATAAACAGAAAACAGCTTCACAGAACGTCCTAAACCAGGGGGACTCCAAGCATCAGCCTCCGGTCTGGAAGATGGCCCCCACTGTGCAGCGGCGCACCGGCTTTGGCATCCAGGAGCTGCTCGGCCTCAACAAGGAGCCTCCGGCGACAGCACCACGGCGGCCCCTGGAGACTCTGCCGCACAGAGCGCACGTCCTGGCCGCCAGGTCGGCCCTCGGACACGCAGGGCTCGGAGTCGGCATGGGTTTCCTGGGCCCGGAGAGTATACACACGTTTTACAGTCAGCCTGCTTTTCTGGAGGTGCTGTCAGAGGCGCAAAATGTGCACCTGCAGCCACTGCACAGGGCGCCGCAGATGGACCCCCAAATGGAGGCTCAACACTCCGGTGCCAGCTCCGGTGAGTGCCTCTCAGTCCAGAAAAAAAGTATTCCTCAAAGTTCTGACTCATAATTTTAAAGACATAAGAGAAACGCAGAAATTAAGCATTTAATATATTTTTTCAGTCTTATTAATGGTATAAAATGTTTTTCATAGATTTTACTTGAAATGGAAATTATTAAAATTTCGCGAAAATACGGGTCTATTTTTTTTTCTTTTCCGTAATTATTCGATTTTAGCTACTTTAATTTTTGAACGAACCTGCGCGCAAATGTAGAAATGCACAACCCGTTTTAGGTAAATCATGCGACTTAATCTGTATAAAACAATATTTGGAATTGTTTTTTGTTGTTGTTGTTGTTTTTTTGGAAACGTCAAATATTCTGATATATATCACCTATAAATGATTTTATGACATATGATCACAGATTCAGATGACTTGAGTTCCTCCGGTGATCCGAAATTCTCCACCTCATCGATGTGTCAAAGCAAGAAGAGAAAGAAAAGAAGACACAGGTAAATATTATTTATTTATTTATTTATTTATTTATTTATTTATTTATTTATTTATTTATTTATTTAATTATTTAATTAATTATTTATTTATTTATTTATTTATTTATTTATTTATTTATTTATTTATTTGTTTGTTTGTTTGTTTGTTTGTTTATTTAATGTATTTAAAATGTTTTATATATTTTATTTTTAATCTATTCTATGATAAACTCTGATAATGTTTGAATTTTAGTTAAAGATTATTATTATTATTATTATTATTATTATTATTATTATTATTATTATTATTATTATTATATGAATGAACAAAGTTTAATTGTAGCTGGTTTCATTTTAATATTTTATATTTTGTTTCTTTTAATTGACTTTGTACAGTGCCAATAAATTAGAATACATGTGAGGAGAACCTTTTGAATACAGCAGCACTTGGATCTTTTTTTTTTTTTTTTTTTTTTTTTTTTTTTAAAAAAAAAATTTTTTAAAAAATATATTAAAATTTTTCTTT